>NC_141831.1:12143091-12295234 GCF_982586985.1 Callionymus lyra
TAATACTTGTGATACTTTATCTATTGAGACACTACTCATGGCCGAAAGTAGTACAGTCTGTGTGTATCATGTGACTGACTTGGAAAACATAGAATGCCTAAAAACACTCAGTACAATGTCATAGCTATTGATTGTAAAAATGGTTATTATCAAAAAAACTTGGTATATCTGTAGGGATAAGCTCTTAAATTAAACTCTACTCTCTACTTTCCCGAAATTAAACTAACCTATAGTTGATAAAATCAACATGAAATCAAAGAGTATTTATTTATCGCTATTCTTTGTTGCAATTCCAGAAAAGACTTAAACATATTTGAGGGTTTTATTCATGGTACAGTCTACTTCACCGCCGACTTTGTCCGCAAACATTCATATATTCACACAATCATGACGTTAAACTACCACGACAAGAGGGATTTAAATCTTCCTACGAAGGTGGGCAATAAAAGCCACGCGAACGTCCATTCAAGTTAATAAACCAATAAAGTAAAGCCGTAATACCATGCAAATATAAATGCGTTTGTTTCACTTGTAATTACTGCCACAAATATCAGCTAATCAAGCTGTAATTAATCCGGAGCCGTATCTGTGAATTGTAATTACATTGTTGGCCTTAATGAACACGCGAGCTGGAGGTGGGTGACGAGAGGCGAGTCCAACGCTCGGGCTCATGGCTACGCGAATCGGCGCAGGAATGGCATGTCATTAGCAGCCAGTGATGAGATTCCTTACTCTGGGCTCAACACCGTCTCTGCCTAATCAGCCGCCGAAAATTATCTCCACAGGAAATACTCCCTCACTCATGCAACGGGGAGAAGAAAAAAAAAAACGACATTTAACTTGATTTCTAACAGCGTGAAGGCTGTGGTTTTTAAAACATGAGAGAATAGAACCGGACACCTGAGAGGATTATTTTTGGAATGCAGTGCAGGTGAGAGGAACACCAGCGAGTGACCTATTTTTTTTGTTGTTGTTGCCTTGTAGTGCAGGAAGAAAGGTGGCACACAAAAGGACTGATGAAGACGGAGGAGGGCGGAGGCGGGGTTGAGGGGGGGGGTGAGAGGGCAAGGGTCAGGCCTCGGCCGACGGAGAGAAACACATAGCTTTTCATTAGACGGCCTGAGAGACGGGTAATTCACAAGTCTGCCGACACAATATGAGGCGGTGAGTGTGTGTGGGTTCGGGCTGCGAAGAAGATGCCACCACGCTGAGAGCGCTGGCTGAGCAAACAGCACAAAGAAATGACACTTTTTTTCTCACCAACAAACTCGGGGAGGAGAATAATGCACTCCCGGGCTTGGAGAGCAACATAAAAAAAAAAAAAAAGGAAAAACTGAAATTCACAAGAGCAGAGGGTTTCTATTGGTTTTGTACACAAGCTCGGGGATGCAATTCCTTCTCCAGCAGACCCGAAACCATATGTTAACCCATGAGTCACGAACCAACCGATCATTGGGGTCTAAACTTCCTACAGTGGAGTCTATGTACATGTAAGCAAAGAGCAGATGGATTTCAGATGGACTCGGTCCTTTTCGGCTCACTCTCTGCTCAAAATCAAACGCTTCAAGTACGACCTGAGGCGCAGCAGACCGGACAGTATTACAACAAACAGAAGCCGCTTCTTTAACAGTTTTTTCCCAGCAACTGTAAGAATGTTGGCGAATCAAAACTATTCTGCTGAACAATCATTTTTAACCTCTAGTGCAATACTTTCTCTCTCTCCATCTCTTTCATGTATATGCTGTACATTTGTGTATTTTAACATATTTTAATTCTTTAATGCACTGTATCGATCAAGCACTATATTTATATTTATGGTCAAGTTTGTTGTTGTTTTTTTATCTCCTTAAAACTGACTCGTCGAGCACAACATTTTTTTCAATGTGTCTATGTTTATGCACAAATGGCAAATAAAAAACTTTGAACTTGACTGAGCCATTGTGGGATGAGAGTGGAAAGTCAGATGTTAAACATTGGACCGTGTTTCGGACTTCAGTTCCTTGGAGGCACTGGTCCAAAGTGCGTCTGTATTACCGTCTTTCAATGGCTCGGTACGAGGAGGTTAACGTTAACAGAAGGGTTCACTTGCACAGATTTATTCATCAAAAGCGACGGCAGCATCACAGTGAGTTAACAAGATGGCCGTCTGCGCACCATCGCCATGATACATAGATCTACTTCACGTATGTCTGTCTTATGATTTCAAGCTGGATAAAACTGTGCGCTTCGTCATATATAGAACAAGGTAATTATTCAGAGCTACTGTTTCCACTAACTTAAAAACTACTAACTTAAAAGTAGTAAATAATTTAATTGTGTTGTTACTGATTTGCACATGTTATTTTGGAACTAGAAAATGTTTCTTCAGTAAGCTTGGAGTTCAAAATGTACTGGAAATTTGATTTAAAAACTAAAACTAAAGGTTTGTAAAATGTGTGATGTAATTTTTTTGTTGTTGTTAGAATTGATCTTGTAAAATTGGTATCCAAAAAAGTATCGTTCAGGAACAGATATCGAAGTGAAGATATCGGTGCCCTGTTGTGCATTCATATGGATTAATACACAAGTACACAATTGAATAGGATTTAAAGTGGTCCCTTATTTACCACAGGGGTTATGTTCAGAAGCCCACAATGTTAAATAAAATATGCAAAGAAGTTACCACTTGAATTTTAATTTGTTTCAATTAACATTTATTTTAACTCATCATCGCATATGTAGTGCCATCACTCTCGGCAACAAATCCCTAAATGCTTTGCCGCCCAGTCAAATAATCTCAGCTGTCGATCACTTTCTACATAGCAATATACAGTAGACTTAAATTGAACAGTTTATAATAGTGTGGATAAAGACAAATAGCTTTGCCTTTCCTGTATGCAGTATTTGAAAAATATAAAGTATGCATGCTAAAAGAAGAAGGTAAACAGCCAAAATGGCAGCGGAACACAGAGATTTTTCGTTGTAGCTAACTAGCGGGAGTTTAGCATAATTGTGCTACTCTGTGACAACAGTTAAAAGTAAATTGTAAATGTTATATTTGCTAGCTTGGCTATTAATAACAATCAGTCAGTCTGAGATGAAAGTTCGCGACACTTTCAAATCATTAAAGCAACTTTTAAACTTTATTTTAAATATTTTCTGAAATTATTGATTCAATTTGGACCAATCATGTCTCACGTAGAAGTCTTAAGCAGGAGAAAATGAAACAAAATCTACACAACAAAACTCCTTTCACTAGCAATACTGTACTTGGAAATGGTGCATCGGACTATCGATGGAGTTGAAGTTACACTTATCTACCTCATGGGGTCGCCTGGAACAAATTTTTTATATTTATGGATGTCCCTTTAAAAAAAAAAAAATCTATTCGCTTGGATAAAATAAATGTAGGGCAATAACATCATTTGTAGTTTTATTTATCAATTTATTTTGCTCCTTAGATCTTCAAGTCGACATGGAGGGAGGATAGAGCTGGGTTTTAGATCTATTAGGTATATAAAAAGTTTCATTTAAGTGACATGGTTTGGGGAGACCCTATAGTTATTTTAATAACACCTCCTGAGCAGCAGAAAACAATAAAACACTTCAAACCCAAAAGGCTTTTCTTGCTAAAAACCGCGGCTAATGACGACCAACGCAGCCGAGCACTCCGACTCGCTTGGCTGTTGTTCAAAGTGCTTCCTTTAGCCCGCCACACATCCTCACCCGCGCTAAGTGCTGAATCTATCTTCCCCTCGCTTCCTTTGTCATGACACCCCCAGAAGACCCGCTTGGCTTGGAAGTTAGTTGCGGGCAAAGTTGTGGTGAGAGATTAACTTTGCAGGATTAGGTGGGTTAATTAATAGATGGCTGCTGCTCATTGTTTTGTGCTCACGCAGTAAGAAGCCACCCAAGAGAAGCGCCGCGGCATTAAATCAATTTCATGGCCCTTTTATTACTGAGGAGATAAAGCCAATATTTAGCTTTCAATTCTTCACAATTATTGGGCCCCTGCTTTGCCACTTGAGTGGCTGCGCTCTGCTAGGGACAAGGACACATCTGTTTATGAGCTGTGGAGGCCCCCGGGGGCCTTGGTGTCCGGACTCTGGGGGGACCGTCCTCAGACTTCTTTCTCCACGAGCCGAAAGCAGACACGGTGAGTGATTATTTCAGGAGCGCAGACAGACAAGGAAGAGCGATTAGGATCATTGTTGTTCGCTAATCAAAACTTAAAAGAATAATGAAATCCGATAATATTTATAACACAGTTTGCTGGAGGCAGTGAGTTATATCGTTGTTGGGGAAATTACTGAGCTAAAGTGTTTGGAGTGTTATCAAATTTGCTCAGCCACATGTATTAACATTTTAATCATTGCTTGTGTTTTAAAGCATGTCATTATTTGAGGTTGGGAATGGAATGCGTGGGAATGTTTATGGAAGGACATATATCAGGTTTACTCAGATAAGTCATCAGGAAGAACACTAAGCTTTGTTTGCTTCATTTAAGAACAGCTGTACTTTTCTCTAGTCTGTTTTTCTCTGGATGTTAACTTCGTCTTTTAGATAATAAATACTTTACAATGAAGTATAAAAGAGTCAACCAAAACAGTTTTTGCTTCAAAATGATATCGGACATTCTGTGAGAAAATTCTGTATTAATCTCTCCTTGTACAAGTAACATTTTTGTGACTTTATACCAATTCTGATATCTGATCATCTTCCAGTTTTAGTTCTAAATCACTTTCCTGACCTGTCAATCATAAAGTCACATTTTAGAAGTTCGGAAAAATAGCTGTACACAGTTCCTAGAGTATATTCATTATTCTCAAACAGCCATTATAAGAATACACTCTTTGGATGAATGGATACTATTAAGAATCAGAATCTTGAAAATGACACGAACCAATAGAAGCGTCAAAAATATCTCTTGCCAAACTTTCAGTGGAAAACAATAGCAATAAAATGTTCTAAAATAAAGCACAATATTGGGTTCTGGGGCCCCCGGGGCATTCTGTCCAAGCTCACTGAGATCTAAACCACGAGTTACTGTTCACTACAAGCTCTAAATAAACTTGTAAATTCAATCCACTTAATCACGATTAATCAAGATTAACTTAAACAATATACAAGATTGTATTGTTGTGCGTTAAAACATATGCACGTGATTTATTTATGGAACCCCAAAGTTAGGAAAATAAGGTTGTATGCAGACGATATTCTCATATTCATCTCTGAACCACTGTTCTGTTTGTGGCAACATACAGGATCATAGACAAATTCTCATATCTATCTGGCTATAAATTAAACTAAAACTTCACTAGGATTTGTACCAAGGTTAATTTAATTTACATAATATACAAGAGGGGAGAGTTTTTTAGTTCTCTTTACGTTCTTTTTTTCTGTTGTTATTAGTTTGTTGGAAAAAATGCTGATTTAAAGAAAAAAATCAACTAAGATGAGAAAAAAATAAGATCAAGGTTTTCTTTATTCTTTTCCATGTTTTGAAGATAAGTGTAAGGATGTAGGGTCGGTCACCCAAAAATTAAAAAAAGGAAAGATTCCAAGGACAACAGTTGATGGTTGGTATGGTTGACAGACTCAAAAGCTCAAGAGTGAAAAGGGTCAGAGTTGAAGATGGTTTCATTGAGGGTCAGACACTCAGATTCTCAAAGAAAAAAGGAGGTTGACTTTCAGTGGGAACCACGGATGGGAAGTGCCTAAAGACAAAGAAGACTCTTGACACGAGGACGCCCGGCGCTGGGAGCCAGAACCCCGACGAAGGACTGACTTGAATATACAAACAGAAAAAACACAACGTTCCCACAACATCATTGTCTACATTTGAATACGAAACAAACTTCACCTCCATACTCTCCTGCACCTTAAGATGAAAATAAATCCTGAGGGAACCATCGTAGCGTCTAGTGCAGACGTTCCAGTGCTACGAGGCCGCGGACGTGACTCACTAATCGTGTAAATATTATTCTGCACAGCCTCTGATCTATATTCCACTGTGCTCACGCATACATGAACCCACACTGCCCTTCGTATACCCACACGGTTCGTGCTCCCGAACACTTAACTTTTACTTGGCGCCGCTGTTTACCACGACTGATCAACATGCAGAAATCAATGTGTCTCGTTTATACATCCATTGCTCTTCCTTGAGGAAATGATTTGCAGATTTATTTCGCAGAGGAGTCTACGAAGGTTGCCCCGAGACATTGTCGGTTGTGTCCTTAAGCAGATCAAGTTGTGCACATAAAGCTCTATTTTAATTACAGTGCTGAGCCGATACTTAGGCTTTATGGTGATTTTATAGCGGTCAAACCGCTTCATCCTGCATCTACTTTTTTTTTTCTGTGAACTTGACTGCGCTGCAGACGAAAGGATGCGATTCAAGAGGAAACTTTTCTTTCAGTTGACCCCAGAGATCTTGTTTCACAAATAGTTTATTATTCAACTAGTCAAGGCAGAAAATACACCCTAACCTCTTAAACATTTGACACTACGACTTCTCGATTCGACAAATCCACTTGTGTTGTTGGACGTTGATAAAAGTTCATGCCTTGTTGTGGCGAACATGTGCGTCATACTGTGACACTAATGAGGTGTGTATTGTGTGTAGTTAAAGGTCGCACATGGTGCCACGTGTGCACAGGTAGGTTCTGTTATACGTCAAGACATGGATAGTGTATTTTGACACACGCTGAAGGTTTTGAATCTTGGCAGGACAATCATTGAGGTACGTTTTTTTCCTTATGCATCAAAGATAAGCAACATTGTATCACATGAATACTGTTGTCTCTCTTGTATCAGCAAATGTTTATCAAGTATGTTCTACATCATAGCACACTTTTAGTTTTCTTTTCTTTCCTGAGGCGACTTTGACCAATCGCAGGACATAGGAGGAGGCCTGGTTCGAGGCTGGATGAACCATCAAACCTCATAGAAATGAAATACAAAAGACCTATTTTGATCAAATATTTTATCCTGTCATGCCAGTTACGAACTTGACACCAGTAAAGATTCCCGGGTCTTATAAATAGTTTTATTTAACAAATAGTTTATAAATAATCTGTGGCCAATGGCCAATATATTGTTGGTAAACCTGTGTATAGTTTTATATTTGCGTGCCAAATTTTTGTGGAGCAAACAATGTAAAAAAAAACAAAAAAAAACGGGCCATCTTACATTCCCTTCTTAAAAGATCTTCTTAAGCTAGAAGTGACTCTGGGAAACACAACCTTATTTAACAGCGTTCTTAAGTGAGGATTGTAGCACTTAAGAGCTTCTTAACCAATCTGGGAAAACTGGCCAATATCATGAATTGAATTACACTCCAGACAGTTTGCGATTTATATTGTTGTTTCGACCCCCAACCTTGACTTTTAAAGGATTGTGGCTCCTTGTGTGTATGAGTTTGACACCCATGCTTTACGAATTGCTCACATGCAAACACTGAATGGAAGGAAGCCTTAGTAGTAGCCAAAGCAAAAGGTGTACCCCGATCAAAGCTGAGGTTTCATGTTCACGGTCTATCCTTTTGTGTTGTTGATAAATAACATAAAGTACTGCTTGAGGTGAATTTTAAACCGATGAACACATTTCTTTCTCCGCAGTATTGCTTTCAAAAGGCCGACATTTAAATAAAGCTTTCGGGGCTTTCTAGTGATGCACTTTTTTTCCCCGATACACATTTTCAACATCCACAGTAGCTTTTTTTTTTTGATCCTCGGAAAAAAAACTTCACAATGAAAAGTTGCTGCATTATGCATCAGTAAGGTCCTATTTATGTCCCAGCAGCCTGACAACAGCTTGACTGATGTTAATGTAATCTGCACTGTTCTTTGGCCTAAAACTGCCAGCAGCAGCTCAGCCGTCATTGACAAAGCAGCTCCATCAGTCACACAGCACTTCTCTCATTCCTGCTCCACGACTGTCAACTATCTAATGCACAGCCTGAGCCTGGGGACGGCGGATATTTTGATGGAGGCCTTAAGGATCAAGTCGTCGATGTCCACACGACCGAATCCATCTAAAAATATATATATATATATATATATAAAAAAGATACTTCTGGATTTAAGGAATTATGTCCAAAAATCAAACTTGTTCCCAGAGAGCGTTTTTTTTCCCCAATCTAACATCAGTCAGAATTATTACGAGCAGAGTACACCCGACTGGTGAACGATGAAACAAGCCCTCGGACCGGCAACTACAGTCAATTTTCTGGGCCGGTAAAAGGAGGGAGACAGATTGCCGATAAAGAGCCTGGAGGAGTGAGACGGATGATCAGAGGGGGGACAGCGGTCCATTCATTAAAAAACAAAAGGCAAAAGAAGAAAGTGTGATTAATTGAGACTGAAATGAAGACGATGTTGTGCTATTTACTTGGAGATCAGGGGGTTCCGAACGCTTTCTTCTTCAAGGAAGACCTATTGGTGCTTAATAATTTACACTGTGCTTTAACACTTGTATCGGTGTCGGTCTGTGGTGGTGGTGAAGAAAGAGCTGAGCCAAGAGGTGAGCTCTCAAATTACTGGTCGATTGTTTTGTTTCTACTTTCATTTGTATTCACCAACTTTGTTACCCAAAGAACAAGACGGGGATACAAGAGGCTGAAATTAGTTTTCACCGCAGTGTGTCTGGACTAAGGGTTCGCCATAAGTAAAATGGAGCTGTGTTAGCGAAAAGCCTGTTGAAAAACAGATCCTCCAAAGACCCTGGAAATGGGTTGGCTATACACTTCGCTAACCTGCATCCAGCAATGTAAGTAATGCTCTCTTTTTCGGAACCCATAAGAGAAAAGCAAGAGGGGCACCCCAAGGAATAGCATACTTGGGGATCGCAAAATAAGTTGGAGAGCCCTTGTTCATGTTCTACGCCCAAGATGGTTGGTAGGCGTGAGTAAGTAAGTTAGTGCCTGAACTCTCCAAGGTGGGTAGCACAATCATTCGGATGAGATTCAAAGTAAAATTAGTTTTTAGTGTGCCTTCTGGACGCCCCCCTCCAGGAGGTCTTCCAGGCATTTCCTACTGGGAAGAGACCTTTGTCTATAACTAGGACATTTTGGGGAAACTTTATCATCTGGTTGACCTGGGAACACCTTGGTATTCTCTGAGAAGAGCTGGTTTTTGGCGAGAGAGATATTTGGACTACATTTCCTTGCTACAAATTCAATCATAAATCCAAAGGACATGATTGATTCAAAAGTGTCAATAGTGTCAGCAAAGACAACTCTTAAATATCCAGTTCCATTCAGCATTTAACCTCTTTTTTTCCATCTTTGGTAATTTCTCAGTAGGGGTCGCTACAGCAAATCTCGACCCCCCCTTAGTCAAACCTATCCCCTTAATCTATATTTAACACATCCTGGAAGTCCATTGGTTGTTTTTATGGTAAACACTATTTGTCCAAACAATCTGTCCTCTTTAGCTCTGACTCTTCTGACTCAAATTCTAGTCTTGTGTCACAGAACAGTAAGTAAGTAAGTAAGTAAGTAAGTAATTTTTATTTGTATAGCGCTTTTCCAGACCAGGGTCACGAAGCGCTTAAACAATCAAACAATGCTCAATAAAATATATACTTTAAAGGTCAAGATAACACTGAGAACAACACAGGAGTTCCATAAAATCAAGGAAATCCTGCACGAATAAAAACGTCTTAAGATGTTTCTTGAAGTAGATCATCAAACACAGAGAGAGAGGAAGATCGTTCCAAAGCTTGGGAGCAACAGCCTGGAAGGATTTCTCTCCTCTGGTCCTGAACCGTGTGCGTGGAACCATAAGTAGATTCTGATCCACAGACCTCAGAGCCCGAGCTGGGGTGTAAGGCTGGATCAGATCACTGATAGAAGGAGGAGTCTGACCATGAATAGATCTGAAAGTAAGAACCAGAATTTTAAAGTTGATCCTGAAAGAAACTGGCAGCCAGTGAAGAGTTTTAAGGATCGGGGGAAATGTGAGTTCTTCTACTAGAGCGGGTCAGAATTCTCGCTGCAGAGTTCTGTATCAACTGCAGGTGAGACAGATCCTTCTTGTTTAGACATGAAAACAAACTGTTGCAATAGTCCAGGCGAGAAGACACAAACGCATGGATTACAAGCTCCAGCACTGAGACTCGCCCAAACAATGGCATCCCGTCTGCACTCTCCTCTTCGCCTCCCTCTTAAAAGAGCTTTAAACAATAAAAGAGAGGTAGTGAAGTCAGAGCCGAGAGTGAGAAAAACCCCCGTCTGCTCACAGCGGGAGCTTCAAAACAAATACCGAGCCGTCACATGTCCACACACCTCGGTAAAGATGTACAGGAAAAAAAAAAGAGACAAATGTCGAAAACAAAGAGAGGAATACAGTAAATCAAAGCGAGCGTGAAGTCACTCATCACAATCCTTTCATCTCCAGACTGACAAGTGTCCCATTGTTGTCGTTCTTCGGCTCGACTTTGTTGTCGTTATCAAAAGCATAAATCACGGAGCAGACGGGGGAGCCAGGTGGCTTCAGCATGAACCGCTGCACCCTCGCTCGAGCCTCACCTTCACCGTGATCAGCGCAGACCTTCACTGTGATTCTCCTCACACCAGTCTGTGGCGGAACGTTCTCACGCACCAGCCCTTGATTCAATTAAATCCCGACCATTTCCAGAAGAGATTTTATTGCAACCGCTGTAAACACCTTAACCGGGTTACCGTGCGCATATTAGAGCCTCGACCAGAGTCGGCGTTCAATTGATTAAGAAAGTTAGCCCGCTTGTCAATCACTCAAATTAATCTTGCCATGTGTTTGCATCCTCCCCCCCCACCACCCACC
The DNA here is from genome assembly GCF_982586985.1 of Callionymus lyra. NCBI lineage: Eukaryota > Metazoa > Chordata > Actinopteri > Syngnathiformes > Callionymidae > Callionymus > Callionymus lyra. Next base: position 12,153,879 of record NC_141831.1, read on the forward strand.
ACCTCCGGTTTAAAGGTCAGATGGAGAACAGGTTGATAAATGTCAGCCATGAAACAGAGTCAAAATGAAAACTGAACTGATTTACAGTGAGCGTGACGTTTAGGATCGTATTCAGGCAGAAATAACAGTTTACGAACGCAGATTATTTGACACTTTATATTTCAACATCTAATTTGAAATATGAAGTCCTAATTTCTCACTCATGTAGTTGAACATCTCTAAAATATCCTCCTTAAATCATTTAAATGGTGTCGAAACAGTGTTGGTAAAAAAATAAAAGTAATATTAATTACATAAAATGCATTTCTTTGGTTCTATTTTGATGTTGAATGAGAAAAGTTTAATAAAAAATAATAACTTTGATGGGTTGTTGGTAATTAATACAACCAGAATGAAAATTGTTTGATAACAGTTGAAAATTGTTAGATTTCAGTTGAATATTGTTTGACAGCAGTTGAAAATTGTTTGATTCCAGTTGAAAATTGTTGGATTACAGCTGAAAATGATTTGATAAGAGTTGAAATTTGTTCCATTATAGTTAAGAATTGTTTGATTAACGTTGGAAATTGTCTGATAAGAGTTGAAAATTGTACAGACTAAACATTTGTAAGACATTATGTCTTATAAGAGACAACAACATCTTTCAACTGTAGCCATTAGCCATATTAATGGATGCCTCCCTCTTCTTCAACCACCCCTTATTTTTAAAAGAACAATCAATCAGATATATCTCTGTGTCGGCACCAATACTTATTCCATCTTCTTTTAATTCATAAATGTCTTACAGGAGCATTTTATCGACCAAAGAACAGCGTCATCGACGCACCATAAACTAGTAGTAATAATAAACATGTACTTTAAGAAGTGAACGTATGTTACAGTGAATCTTTACATCAACTTGCTGATCCACCCCTCACTCGACTGCTCACAGCTTTGTTAAAAAAAAAGCCAGACGTAAACAAGTAGTTCTCTTTGAAGCCTTTTTTTTTTACTTTTGTTGAAATGAAGAAAACACCTCGGGAGGAAAGAAGAAGTCAAATATTAAAGCAGCACAACATGTCTAACAACGACCTGCAGGTGGATGTTTTAAACCACATTTTTTTACTCTTTATTCCAGTTCATCAAAAAAATAATAATTCATGTTTGTCATGTTTAATATAATTCATTATCTTGGTTCTTTATTTTCTTAGTTTTGAAAAATGAACCCGATGCTGCCATTATTTATGGGATTATTTTCTTAAAATAATCCCCAAGGTTTTCAGCCAATACACCAGATTTATATTTGATTAAAAAAAAAAAAATCAAACGCAGCTACACCTAAAGGGCTCCATCGACATGACATAACCACATGCTGGAATTAGCTCAGACACAACAGGCGGAATTATCCTCCGGTGGAGTCATCGCACCATGAAGAGCCTACTCAGTATTCCGGATCCACACACACAAATATTCTTCTCTCGCCGCTCTCTCCGGTGAAAGCAACCGGAGTAGATTATGAAAACACATGATGTGCCTTCTAGGGATTTGAGGAGGGAATTCACAGCTGAGTCGTGTCACGGCGAGTTCAGAGGTGAGGAGAGGGCAAGCTGGATGGAGAGGAAGAGGGAATGAATGATTTGCCAAGAGCACTTAACAGAAAACAAGAAGAGTTCTTCTGCACTTCTAATGAAGGCTTTCGGTATATTTATTAACTCTTCGGGACTGTTGGTCGACTTGTTTGTAAGGACGAGAACTAGTACCCACTGCCAAAAGTAGCCAACATAGTCATTTTCTTGGTTTCCCTTTTATAGGGGTCCCAAAGGGGCCCACAAATTGTTGCCAGTTGCGATGGCAGCAGTAACCTGACCGAAAACTTATCTTGCACTTGACCCAACCCTAACTTCACCCATTGTAATAAAAGCCAACCCTCAACCCTTAACTTAGCCAAACTGGATTTTAAAAACAGAGAATTAACCTGACAACTCACTATATCAACTTTTTTCACTTGGCCAAAAATGTACTACACTCTGTAAGACTTTAGACTTAGATTGTATCCTTTAGACTTAGATTGTATGATCTTGTTCTTTCTCTTCATTTCTCTTTGTTCTTATGCTTATTTTATTTTTATGAATAATTGCTGTATTGCTATGTCTAACTGGAAAAATAACCATTTCTTGAAGGAGACCTCCTGAGGGATCAATAAAGTTCTACCTAACCTAACCTAAGGACACAAGACCAAAGATTCAAGACTCAAAGCGTTTATTGTCATATGTACTTGCGTACCATGAAATTCTTTCTTTTGTTCCCCCAACAAAAGTGCAAAGAAAAGGGGACATGACTACCCAAGACTCGCCATAAAGACAAAAGTACCCGAATAATGCATCGTGTTAAGGACGGGACGGACTGTGTCCTTTTAAATGTCCCCCATCATCAGGAATATTTGTCGGTAAAGCAGGTTTTTTTTGCGCAGTGAAGGTCGACCCAATTAGTCTTTGGGTTTTGCACGGCAGTTCGGATCAGGACAATGAAGCCTTAGGCCGGTGTTTGTTTTGATTCCAGACTGTTTGGGTGCATCCAAGGGTAACACGGATCTGCAGAAGGGGTTAATGTTTCGAGCTACTTTGCATCCTTGCGATTGTTTTACAATCTTGTCATTTGTTATTTCTACTGGCAAAAGGTGGAACCATAAAGTCACCGAAGTGCCGATCAAGAGTACATCAAACTATACCCCCTTTTCTTTTTAAGAACCCTACTCCGCAGCGTGTAAAACCATAAAACTAGAAACTTGTATCAAAAGGCGAACAGTGTGAGAGCGTCATAGCGAGTTCAGGCGAGACGTAGTGTCTTTTACTTCACCTGTGAGCGACGAGAGTGTCTGTGAAGCTCGAGTGCCAGGCGCTGTAGCATCAAAGGGAACAAACGCGCCTCTTTATTGGAGTAGGGGGGCTCTTTTCGACCTCGTCTTTTTGAACCCGTACCACCCTCGCTCCGCTGAAAGGAAGCTCCTACACCGAAGAACTCGTCCAAACAAGTCCACAAAACTCACTCGCACAAGGCAATGAAAGGAAATCTACAGAGAGAAGATGAGGAGAGACAGACCTTTTCAACTTTTCCCTCCATAGAAAGTGACTTATATGGTTTTGAAAAAGACAGAATCTCTCCAGATGTCGAACAACTGTGGTCAGAACAATGGTGTGGGTTGAGATTAAATGCATTCTAGTTCAAATCTTACTTTCTAATAACCACTAATTCTATAAATGCTAAAACAAAACCAAAATAAATAAGTGACCGACTTTTTCAAAAATGTGATTCATCCATCAACCAAGGATTTCAAAGTAGTCTGTTAGTGGTTGATACTTTGGTTTTGTAACTTGTGATTAGGGTTGTCACGCTACTAATATATTGGATACTTGAAACTAGTTTTGATACCACAAGGACAAAAAAAAAAAAAATGTTTTGATAAAGAAGAAAAATGAAATAAATGACTTTTGTCGTGTAACAATTAACAAAACATAACGTGAAATATTTTTTATTAAAAACAGTTTTAAGAAAAGAAACTGCAACTAACTATAATAAAAAAGGTTTAAGGTTAAAATTGTTTGGGAAATTGTGAAAAGTTGTATTGTATCCGGTACACAACACTGATTATCATCAATATTTTTTTTTAATTTCCATATTTGTGACCATTCGCCATTTGTATTTTTTCATTAAAAAATCCTTTTAAATAAAAAATTATTAAATCTAAGGGAATTTTTCAACAAGCTAACAAAAAAAATAATCAAGATAAATCATCCATTCAAAAGGATATTTTATATCTTATACCAGGTGATCCACGGCGACCCATATGACCACAAAAAACTTTCACGCCAGTGGGTGAGAGAAAAGTATTTTTTAATTCTAAAAAAGGCAGCAAAATATAATTTAAACCAAGCTGTGAATACAATTTTAAAAATAGGCTAATTCAGACTCAAATGAACACACATTTCTATTGTGTTAATCTTATTTAGTTCACTTTCTACAAAATTCCTCCAATTACATTTGCCAAAATGTTGACATTTATAACACATTTTGTACATTTTTCTTGATTGAATATAATCACGAGTAATACTATTGAAGGGCATAGTATTAGTGGGCTTTTTTTTTTTAACCTGAATTGAACAAGCTACAATTATGCTTAAAATAAACAGATTTATTTAAGTTTTTTAATGAACAATTTTTAATGTCGAGGCTTCAATACAAGAGGGACGTTACAGACGAGCAGTACGGAATAATTTGTATGTTTTTAAGTTTGTATTTTTGGACGAAGATGAAGACGAAGAAAACTGAGCATCAGTGGCTACATTAAAAATGAACATACATTTTTGTCTATTACTCAAGAAAAGAACACATTACTCAGAAAATAAACCCAACCCTTAGTGAGGGTGAGTAGAAAATGAGTTAACTCAAGTGAGCATATAAATAATAACATTAATTAAATATATAAAGTGTTCATGATGGGACTTCCGCTTCCGGTGAGCCTTTGATCGGCTGCTTGAACGTAAGCTCCTGCAATAATTGCCAAAAACAGTCGTTTTAACGACTACTTGTCCGGATATTATGCAGTATTATCTTGATCTTTAAAGTATGTACTTTTTTGAGTATTGTTTTGATTGTTTAAGCGCTTTGTGACCCTGGTCTCGAAAAGCACTATATAAATAAATATTACTTACTTACTTAAAATTTGAATTGTGGCCCACGTGCAATTACACCGTTTTGACACAGGGGGAGCCAGAAACCAAAATTCTCAATTTTAACTAAACAAAAAAACATCAGAATCATTCAGGATTAGACATTTGAACTCGATTGTGACAGAGATAATCATCAAGTCTGATAAAAAGAGGCATTATAATTACTAAAAATTAAATACTTACATCTGTTTTAATAGCTTTAACAACTCGCTCGACCATAACTTGTATTTTCCCACATACTTTGCAGACTTTTTCCCCATGACTCGGGGAAGCTAGAAAGTGTAGGAGGAGGTCGCCATTAAACAGAGAGAACGAGTCAGGAAGGACACAGATGCCCGACCTTGCAGTGGTGCTTATGTAATGGTCTGCTTCAGTGCATTTAACTGCAGTGCTCCTTTTTTTTTTTTTTTTTTTTTTTCCTTCTTCTTCTTCCAACCGAAGGGGATCAGCAAGGCAACTTGTTTCCGCGGTCCAATCTCCCCCCGGCATCACTTCTGACACTTCGGAGAGTATGAAATGCTTCGCCGGAGCTACGAGTGCATCAGTTGTTATGGTCCGGCCCGGGTGGTCCCAGAGGAGCCAATCAAAGTAATTAAAGCAGACTACTTAAGCCTCCTCTCATTAGTGTCCGAGTAAACAGGCTTAATTTCGTATGCATTTTAATACCCATCTCCTTTTGCTTGTGAGTGGGCCGGCGGAAGGGGGGGGGATAGATAGATAGATGAATGATGTTTGCTCAAAAGAAAAGTGTTCCATGATCATGGCCGTGTAAATATATGTCTCTGTTATTATTAATAAAAAAGGTGGGAAAAGCATTGTTGCGAAAGAAAATAAAATCTCCTGAGCTGGATATTCGTCGCCACGTAATGATATTTGCTGGAAGCGCTGCAGTTACACAACCATGCGCCGCTCCAGATAACCAAGGGCGAGCAGGGTAAAGTGTGGCACGACCCAAAATAGCAGCGACACCCGGGATGTCCACATGATCAGCAGAGACGGGGACAAAAAAAAAAAAGAAAAAAGAGTGATCGTGTCATGAGGGTTGTGACTCAGCTTGACTCAAAATTGATGTAGAACCAGCTTCACAAAAATAAAATGAATCATTCATGACATCTTTAAACATGTATGCATGAGCGCAATGATGTCAGGTTGCAGTTACATTTTTTTTTTAATCTTCTTATAGCATCAACTTCTGATATAATACCTTTTTTTTTAAAAGTCGTGCAGGTCTATGTAGCTAATATTTTAACAAAAGTGGTCTTTGTCCAGGCGACCCCTACAACATTTATTTTGTATGGCAGTGAGTCAAGAGTGTTTCGAAATTACAAAAGAGACCAAAAATAGCCATCCAAAGGCTATTTTGGACTCAAATAAATATAAAAACCTTTACTGCCTGAGGCTCAAAGCAGAAAATAACTTCCAAAAAAATTCCAATTTTTTCTCTTTTCATTCATAACATATATTACTTTTTGAAAAGCATCTTTTTGATACGAAATGCAAAGTAAGAAAGCTAGTTTTTGGTCTACACGTAGCATGTTAGCCTTTTAGCTTCTGCTACAAACAAGCTTGAACGATATATTTATCAAATTTTTTCTAAATTATTTTTCATGTCGGGGCTTCAATACAAGAGGAAAATTCCAGGTGAGAGTCATAAGAACAACATTTTTTGACTATAACTGTAAAAAGGAACAGATTACTTTGAAAATAATCCCAACCCTTAGTCGACATGAGGGTGAGTAGAAATTGAGTGAAATTGGAATTATGTGTGAACTATCACTTTAAGGCTCTGGTAGGCTTTATCTTTATCACCCCGTAACGTACCGTAACATAAGATTCCCCCATTTTGAGATAATCTATACATTTATTCCTAAACATTCAAACTGTTATCATCATATTAATCCTTTTATTTTAAATTACAACAAGGTCAATAATATGTTTATATATTTAACTAGAAAGACGTGATACCGCTTTAAGATAAATATGTTCAATCTTACGTGATGCAGCTTTAAAACATTTATTTCCAATATTACGTGATGCAGCTTTAAGACAAAAATGTTAAATTTTACATGATGCAGTTTTAACACAAAAATGTTAAATTTTACATGATGCAGCTTTTATACAAAAAATGTACGTGATTAAGCTATAAGACAAAAATGTAAAACTTTACTTGATGCAGCTTTAACAAAAAAATGTTAAATTTTACATGATGCAGCTTTAACACAAAAATGTTAAATTTTACGTGATTAAGCTTTAACACAAAAATGTTAAATTTTACATGATGCAGCTTTAACACAAACATTTTACATGATGCAGCTTTAACACAAAAATATTAAATTTTACGTGATTAAGCTTTAAGACAAAAAATGTTAAATTTTACATGATTAAGCTTTAAGACAACAATGTTAAATTTTACATGATGCAGCTTAAATTCAAAAATGTTAAATTTTACATGATGCCGCTTTAATACAAAAATGTTAAATTTTACATGATTAAGCTTTAAGACAACAATGTTAAATTTTAAGTGATGCAGCTTAAATACAAAAATGTTACATTTTATGTGATGCAGCTTTAAGACAAATATAACAGGAATATAAGATTCCTTTTCCAATATTAGATAAACAATGATAAAATATTAGTTTTTTTTTAGAAAAAAAAGAAGATAAACAATTGAGAATGAATATTGTTCAAATGATTAAAAGCAACAACTAACCTAAATTGACTGAATAAACATCACATTTTTCAGGCCAGCCTTCAGAATCCATGCTGCAAGTGAGTCAACAATAATAACATCCATGTAAATGTAAAAAGCTAATAAATTCAAACGCGACGTGTCGGAGAGCATTGAGAAGCTTTTAGCTGAGTCAGTGGGGAAGAGAGAGATTGCAAGGAATGGCTGGTTTCCATCTCTGTCGATTCAGAGCTCCGGAACAGTAGGAGGCATCTAAACAACGGGCGGCCGACGCAGAGCAGGCTTTTTTTTTTCGCCGGACACACATATCTTCCCTTCCACCTCCCTATCTCTGCCTCCTTTACCTTCCCCTGCTGCTGCCCAGCAGCGTCCAAAGGTAGCGGCGACGTGTGAGAACCCGGGCAGCCGGAGATTCATTTCTGGACCAGCAGCTCGGCTGTTGAGGCATAATGAGCTTTAGCGTCGCCACTCTTGCCTCTTACTGCAGCTCATCTTTCCCGCCGCGGGAGCCTGGACTGTCAGTCTGTGCGGCCGACTGTTCGCCCGCCTCAGTGTCCTAGAGTGAGTTAAGACCTGGGTAAATGAGGTAAGCCTTCTCTTTTCGCTCTCAGGTACCAGACGAGCTTTTAGTTTGAGCCGAGTGTTCAGAGAGAGAGAGGGAAGTTCTGCTGAGGCAGGTTCTTCGTGCGGGTGAAAAGATACGAGGTGGGAAACACGCAGAGGCGGTCGAGCTGATTCTACGAAAAACCGGCGCCATTAAAAATTATCCAAGAAAAAGTTTGTTTTAAGGGTTTTATGGTATGTAAGACACAGTTAAACTGAAAAAAACCCTCATCTTATCAATCCTTGACGAACACATCACCCCATTTTGACACAAATTATTAATTTATTTGAGAATTATCAAAGTTTTATTGTCATAATTATCCCTTAATTCGAAATATCAACATAGGTCAATACTAGGGTTATACATTTTAACATTTAAATTCCCTTCAAAATGAAGTGTTACAGGGAGTTTAATTCCATCACAGAATGCTAGTTACGAGCTAAGCTAGTCAGTGTACTATTAAGTTTAAAGACACTCAGGTCTCGATTAAAGAAACAGTGTCTTCGTAATAACACAAGCAAGTAATTGTTATGTGAAACTTAAGCAAGGGATTTATAATTATGTCACATAAAATATTAATTAAAAGAAAAGGATATTTGATTGTAAACATGCTTTTTTTTATATACAAAAAACACCTTAGTTAACATTTACTGTAGCTCATGAACATAGCTTGCTAGTACTATGGGTTGTGAGGCAGTGTCGTCATATGAAAGGGCCACTAGATGTCACTCTCTGCTTTATAATCATTGGCTCCAATCTACTAATTCAATAAAACCTGGCATCGTTTTTAAACATAGAGCACCATCTAGTGGCCTTTATAAATTAGGACACTGTATCCTGATGACAGTTTATTCACTAAACTGCTGTTTCAACCGATTTTTAAGCTGTATTTCTAAAAAAAGTATATAGTATCGCAGTACAACAATTCAAATAAGCTTGTAAGGAAATAGTAGCTTGCTTTTATAAACTGTCAACAAATTAGATCAGTATATATTTTGAGTTTGTTTAAGATATATACAATTTTAAGGTCCATTTTATAAAGAAATAAGCCACCAAAGCATTTCTCCATGGAGTAATAAAATACCATTTTTAAAGATGTTTTTAGACATTAGGGTCAAGTACAAAATAAAGCTGCAGTTCTTCAAGTGTCCACTTGAGGCTGGCTCCGAAAGGTAAGTAAGTAAGTAATTTTTATTTGTATAGCGCTTTTCCAGACCAGGGTCACAAAGCGCTTAAACAATCAAAACAATACTCAATAAAGTATATAGTTTAAAGATCAAGATAAAACTGAACAACAGGAGTTCCAGAAAATTAAGGACAAGCCTGAACAAATAAAAATGTCTTAGTCATGTTCAGACCGACAAAACAGACGTTTACGACGTAAACAAACATATTTACAGACACATAGAGAACATATTAGCAACTGTAGCCTCTGGTAAGAAGGATATGGTTCAATCCCCAAATCATAAACTAGCAGAAAACCGGAATACTGCATTTTCAAGATGGCCGCTACTGTGTATTGGCTTCAAAATTCTTCAAAAGTATCACACGAAACATGTCCATATTTTAAACATTCTACGGGTTAAAGTTCAAATTTTGTTCCAACTCAAGGTAGAAACAGGAAGTACTTTCAGGGAAGTATGACAAACGATAAACTAGTTTAAATTAGTTTTTGACCGACTGGTTGAAATCACAGTGTCATGATGAAAACACCGGGTGTGACATCCGGGTCTGTGCAGTGATGTCAGAGGGCGACGATGACATCATCGTTCTGGTTTAAAAAAAAAAAGAAGCCATTTGACTCTTTTGAGTCGCCTTGGAGAGTGTTGTGAAGCAGGAAGGAGACATGATCAGTGGAGTGCATGAGATCACACGACTCATCGTCGGGGCCTATTTTAAGGCCCGAGACTCATCGAGTGCCGTGGCCTCTGAAGGCCCATCGGGCTAATGATCGGGCTTCGGCAATTAAAGCACCCGGTCTGTGAGTCACCGCGGCATCAGGAGGGCCATCTGCTTCCAAGCCCTGTAGCTTCTCGCTCTCCGTGGCTGTGGGACCACTTGCCGGGGTCACAGCTCACCCGGTTCCTGCGAGCGAGATGGTCACGGGATCCGCCGTGGAACTGGAGCACAAAGAACCTGCTCGACAGGAAACGCACTGCTGGACTCGTCTCCGGAGAGAATGCTGGATCGGTCTTTCGGGGCGAGCGGGGACGCGATGACACACCCGGGTGACCTCATCGGCTTTAGACCGGTGACTCCCCCGCCCTCCCCCGCCCCCCCACCTGTTCCTGTAGCCACGACCAAAACACTTGATGGGCTTAACTGGAGCTAAGATCTACCACAAATAGGATGATTCGTTCCCAATAGATATTTATATGTTTCGTGCCTTGAGCTGGAAGAGAACCCACAACCTTCCCGCCGGGAGCCAGTAGACTAACCACTATACCACCGTGCACCCCAAAATATGACGATTATGGGTTAATATTTCTTAACCCTAGGGTTATATAAGAGTCAAGGTGACTTTAAAAAACTTGTTTACAATTGGATTTATCAATTTGCTAATAAAAAAAAATAGTAAAAAGCATTTAACTAAATAAAAATGATATTAAATAACAAGAACAGAAATACTGTTAAAAAAAAAGCAATAAACTCATAAATTAAAAAAAAACAAGCACAAAAACTACAACAAAACGATTAAAGAACATAACATATAAAAAGTACAAAAAATTGTAAAAAAAAAATAAAATAAAAAAAGTATTTAAAGTTAAAATAGAGATAAAAAGCATAAAAGAACATTAAAAACAAGATAAAAAAAAGCTTTCAAAAATAAAATTATATTAAATAACAAGAACAGAAATACTGGTTTAAAAAAAAAGAGGAAAAAAAAACAATAAACACATAAATAAAAAAAACAAGCACAAAAATCTACAACAAAACGATTAAAATACATATTTATAAAATATAAAAAAGTATTTATAAAACATAAAAGAAAATAAAAAAAACATTAATAAAAAAACACAGAATAACAGAGCATTAGTATACAAAAGTTAGTTTAAAAAAATAAAAGCATTACAAAAAACATGAACAAATTAGATAAGCACAAATAAACTAGGTAAAAAAAAAACATAAAATAAAATAAACTATACCAATAACATGTTTATAAATATGTCCTAAAAAAATAAATATATATATATATATATATACATTCTTAATGTTATCATAATATTCAACAAATATTTTAAGTTCTATTTAGAGTTAATATCATGATAAATACTAAGTAAAATTGTTAGCCGCCACATGTTCTACTCTGACATCAAAATATGACGATTGTGTTGAATATTTCTTAACCCTTGGGTAACATCAGGGTCAAGGTGACTTAAAAAAAACTTGTTACAACCCGATTTACCAATTTGCTTATAAAAAAAATGTTAGATATCAATATTTGGATATAAAATAAAACATTTTAATCCATAAAATAAAAAGCTATAATTGGAATCCGTTCGTGGCTAAAGTGTTCACTGTCGCACCAAAAGTGTGCTTCAGGGGCCTCATCTTTAAGTTTCTTTCTCCTGAAATTTTTTTTTCCTCCCATAAGCCAAGATTTTTGACACTCCGTCAACAACTCCTCGCACATGAACCCGTCCTGAACTCCTGACCCAGCAGAAGGTTCCTTCTCACTCTGACAGTTGAAAGCTTCTATATGGTCCACGTCAGCGCCGGTTCCGTCTCCCAGCAGCCGACAGGTGCCAAACCCTGGGAGGCTAACTGGTCCTTCCATCTGATGACCTTCTGCGACCTCTTGTGCATTCATCATATGCTCCGATGCTTCTGTAGTTGTGACCCAGATTAAAGGGCGTCGAAGGACCTCGGAGGCGGTCGCCGGACCAAAAGCACAGGTCAGTGCCCTGCTTACCGAGGTGCCACCAGCCGAGGAGACAGATGCTCCCCCAACCTTTACACCCTTTTTACAGGAGGAGGAAACGATGGTCAAGAACCTCTTTTGAAACCGTTAAAACAAAACAAGATCAGATTCATCAGGTAGAAAAATAGTTGCTCGGAACAGAGACCATTTTTTTTACTGATGCGCTGAAGATGTTTCATGAAGCCAGTAGATGGAAAATCTTTGGTCTACACCAAGGCTGGGTATATAAATACATTCAGGAGCTTCATTATACATTGTGACTGTCGTGAGGAGAAGTCAAGCCAAAAGTGAGGAGCCCCAATATGATGGATAAACTGGAAAAATCAAGCACAAAAACAAGTTAAAAAAGAGATAAAAACCATAAAATGACATTAAAAACAAGATAAAAAAAACTTGTAAAAAAGCATTTAAAAAAAATAAAATGATATTTAATAACAATAACAGAAATACTGGTTAAAAAAGACAGATAAATGTAAAAAAAAAACATTAAAAAACATAAAATATATTTTAAAAAAAACACTAAAAAATAGTAAAAAAGGATTCTTAAAACATAAAATCACATAACAGAAAAACTAGTTAAATAAAAGCTGTAAAAACATAAAAGAAAATAAAAAAGCAAAGAAAATTGGTTAAAAAAACGCATTACAAAGATAAAATAACACAAAAACAAGCAGAAAAACTAATTGAAAAAAAGGCAGAATAAGAGAACATTAGAATTAAAAGATTTGTAAAAAAAAAAAAAAACATTACAAAAAACATGAAAAAACGAGAAATAAGCACAAATAAACTAGGTTAAAAAAACTCATAAAATAAATAAAATATTTATATATATTATATACATTCCTAATTTTATCATAATATGTTCTCAAAGAAATATTCCACAAAGGAAAAAAACGACAAAGATCGTAAGCAAGTCATATTTAGAGCTAATATAATAATAAATATAAAATAAAATGGTTTGCCGTCACATTTCTACTCTGACATCATGCGGACCACATAAATACAGTCAAGGCCCCCAAGTGGCCCCCACACTTTCTCCATATCTACTCTACAGTTTTAAGAGGAAAACAATAGTACAACATTTGTTTGGTGAAATATGAAGATTAAAATAAGAGTTATTTAAGAGCTGATGAATATATTACATGTTTTTTATAATAATAACAATTTACGTTCTTACACCAATAGCTACGACAATGTACTGTACAATGAATTCCATGTTTTTCTCTGTTGTTTACGAGCAAAACAAGCCTGGTTGAATATTTTCTTCACGACTGTACACATCAAGTATTCCACATGAATGCAGTACATTCAGTTGAAATCAGGTGAGTTTATATTCTGTGCCGGCAGGAAGTGGATGGGAATAAAAAAACGTAGGTACCGTTTGAGCAGCGGTCGCCGAGTATATATGGTGACGGCAGCTACTAAAATGAATCAAGAGTATATGCTAACGGTCGCGGCTAAACGTGCACTTCATCATCTTTACCTTCATTCTCCTAAGAGGGTGAGTCGAGGGACTCGTACCACTGTTTGTCTGCCATGACATCTGAAGTCGCCGGGAATGACGGAGTGTTATGTCTTTCCCTCGTTCAATCTGCGTCTCTCCCCCTGATGGGAACGTCTTCATCCCTTTCTTTTTTTTTTTTCCCTCTCTTTTTCCCAGCGTAGCATAATGACATGCTAGTAGTCGCTGCCCCCTAATGGAGCCATAACGGTCATTTGTGTCGGGGGAGGCTCCAGGCAGGGAGTCGCACGGGGGTAACAAAAAAAAAAAAAGGAAGGAGGGAACTCACTTTTTCATTCTTCACGGCTCGGCGTGAATGTCAATCTGACGCACGTGTGCAATCACGACAGGAAAATACTCGTCGACGGATAATACAATAACTGCATAAATAGACTCTTCTCATGTGTTTAACCCGTGATTCCGTTTCCCCCCTTTTTTTTTTTTCTAATTATATTTCCACGGGCGGACAAAGACGCACAACGGTGTGTGTGTACATTAAGCGCACAATAGCGACACGTCTTTATGTTCACTCCAGCGGCGTCGGCGACAATGTACATAAGCGTAGAATGACATTTGCATTTCAATACACGTCTTTTAGTTTGAAAAAAACCCGAGAACGACTGTAACACAACAATACCGCGAATGTCCATTAAAACTGCCGAAAAATAAAAGGAAAATACCGTTGAGTTCACATTAAACACTAATAAATTATTAGAAATTGAAGTTGCCCCGAAGCCATCACTGGAACTTTTGTGTTAAAATTAGCAACACAAGATAGAAGGAAGGGGAGGAAATATTAAACAGGGTTGCCAGGAGAGGAATATTTTAAAATGTGCAAATATAAAGAGAAGAAATAAAAACCTCACATGCAATTTGGAAATGGAATGACTTCCCCCCACAGGCTTCGTTTTCAGATGATGCTTTTTGGAAATACATTCATTTGTAACTTCTGCCTTTTTTTCCCTTTGTTGTTTGACTAATGTGTGTTTTTTTCTTAAATCATGTTTTATTTAGTGTTTCTTCATGAAGCTATTCTGGGGAACAATTGAGGCAGTTTTTAGTAAATAAAAATACATGTACTGACGTTGTTACTCCATCATTTAGGATACTATTTGAAAAAAAAAAAATAGATTTTGAATTTAAAAGTCAACCATAGAGTCCATGAAAGTGCTTCGAAGGGTTTGTGTTTGTTTGAACAAATATTAAGATAAAAGGAAAAAATATCTCATAAAAGTTTAATTTAAATGTCATAGTTAATCGCTTTAACAATACTTTTTAAAATCCTAAACACAGACTGACAATTACAAAACAAAAATGGCCAAATGTATAATTGTTTTTATTAATGAACACATTTGAAACATTTTTCTATTCTATGTTAATCTTTGTATCCTTTATTTTTGTTAGTTCCTTTGATCTATGTTCCTTACATTTGCACTTTGTCATCCCTTGCACTTTCTTCTTTATTTGACCTTTGTTCCTGTTTTCATGAAACTATCGTCTGCTATGAACTCCATCCATCCATCCATCCGTCCGTCCGTCCGTCCATCCATCCATCCATCCATCCATCCATCCGTCCATCCATCCATCCATCCGTCCGTCCGTCCGTCCGTCCATCCATCCATCCATCCGTCCGTCCATCCATCCATCCATCCATCCATCCATCCATCCATCCATCCGTCCGTCCATCCATCCATCCATCCATCAATCCGTCCATCCGTCCGTCCATCCGTCCATCCATCCATCCGTCCATCCATCCAATCATCAATCTATCCATCCATCCATCTTTACATCTGTCTGTCCATCAATCCATCCATCCAATCATCCAATCATCCATCCATCTTTACATCTGTCCGTCCATCCATCCATCCATCCATCCATCAATCCATCTTTACATCCATCTTTACATCCATCTTTACATCCATCCAATCCATCCATCCATCCATCCATCCATCCATCTTTACATCTGTCTGTCCATCAATCCATCCATCCATCCATCCATCCATCCATCCATCCATCCATCCATCCATCCATCCATCCATCCATCCATCCATCCATCCATCCATCCATCCATCCATCCATCCATCCATCCATCCATCCATCCATCAATCCATCTTTACATCCATCCATCAATCCATCTTTACATCCATCCATCCATCCATCTTGACGAATACATATTAGTTGAATAAGTTGAGCTTTAATGAACACAATATTGCTTTTATATGACTTTTAAATCAATCCATTTTCAGGGAGATGTTAATCTTTAGGTTTACCCGGATTTAAATCTGAATCTTGGGGTCACATTTGTATTAAAAAAATGGTTTGTGACTCAAAAAACGGATACAATAATTAGATAGGGTTCAGTATGTGTGAAGGTTTTATCTGATACAGGTGCGATGGATGAAGTAAAAAATATAAAACAGATTTATATATAATAACAAATATGACTCAAAACGTGTTTCGGTAAAAATACAGTCTGGGTCATATTCTGCCAGCATTATTCAGGAGAATATTTTGCTAAATTTTAATGGACTGAGTTAGTTTCTGTCAGTATAATTTCAGGGCTTAATGAGGCGAATCCCCATCACGACTATTTATTTATATAAATAAAAGGATTCTACAATAATAAGGAAAGAAGAACGGTCGTCTGGGAGAGAGCAATTGTGGACACCCTGGAAAGGTCGGCAGTCAATTAATAATCATTAATAAATAATCCCGGTGGATTCAAAACTGCAACTCTTGAGATCAATTTCGACAATTTCAGTTCAATTCTTTGTGTCGTCTTCTCAGAAATCGAAGTAGAACGTTTTTTTTGTGGAAAAAAAAGAGGAAACGTAAGCGCGTGCGACAGAAGAATAACTCTCTGAACAGTGCGGCGCCGTCTGGTCGGCGGCGAGAATCAAAGAGGTGGAAATTAAACGCACATCAGAGATACTGACCTAAATTATCAGACTCGCAGCTACAAAGAGCTATCGAAAATGAAAGGTGCCGGAATTCAAATGAGCTACAAAGTGACCTGACTCTCAGTGTTTTGGACATTAAAAGATCCCGGCGCTCCCCAGGTGCTACAGTTAATACTCGCAGACGGCACTCGCTTCAAAAGAATATTTCAGTGTTCGGTTTGGAATGATTACTCTCCCTTATAGTGTTTCGAGACCTTAAAAAACTTGCATCACATGATCTAAAAGTGTGGATCTAAAATAACAGGCGTTATGGATTATTTAGCGAGCTAGCTAACCTGCTAACACGTTGAGTTGGAAGTTCGTGGGTTTAGTTTGTTTGCTGCTCAAAGAACAAACTGATTTAGTAGATTCACATGGATATGTTTGGAAGTATTTGTGTAAATAATTAAAAGCAAAGATTGAAGTCACTTACATATGGATTACTGCATAGTTTAACTTTCAAACAAAAACAGTGGAAAAAAAATATGCTAAGCTAGCAGAGTTAGCTTGAAGAGAGGGTCATTGGTTGGTTGACGGCCTCGGTATTAAACAGCATTTTTTTTTTTTAAATTACAGTGTGAAATTTAAAATCCAAAATAAATAAAGCTGTGATTGATACACTTAAGATATCACTCTATAATTCGACACCACTGTACCAATTTTTTTTTTTTTTAATCCTATTTTACTGTCATCATGGCGCTTATATATTTCAATAAAATGTGTGTAAAAAAAAATGTGTTTGGGTAAATATTTTATTGTAATGGTTTAAAGTTCAATAAAGTGTGTGTAACATAAAATAATAAAATTTTACAATCATTCAAATTCAAATATTTACCTAAGTTCATTTTTGTGTTGCAATTTAACTTCCGGCCACTAGATGGCAGCAGTCATTACTTCATCCACAGCTAAAGGAACATAGAAATACCACGTGTCTGAGGACGAGAGGATACAGTGGACTCTAGCAGCTTTTAAAGCCGATGTTTGGACATATTTTGGTTTCAAAACAAATGAAAACAGTTACTACTTCGTCAAGAGTCATGTGGTCTGAAAATTCACACCAGAGTCAAGTACTCGACCATTCTACAAATATATACAGTACCACAATATATTGTATCGTTATCCTTGTATTGTGAATTTATTCCAATAGCCCAACAAACAAAGCTGATTTCACAAGAATATTCTACCTTTTCAAGTCCTAACCTGTACAAACACATCAGACGAAGCATCTGAACTTCCATGTCTTCTGGAACAAGAGATCCAGGGAACAGCGGGAACGTTCGCGGCGACGATCCGGCATCACAAACACACACTCGCATGAATACATTAGAGTCACCTCTGCTTCCATTCAACAACGTTGCCGCCGCCACTTTCCTTCCTGCACGCGCATCAACACAATCTGAGGAAATATTGTGACATTTTATTTGGTCACAATGGGTTCAGACGGAGCCGAGTGTCATCAGTTATAGAGTGTCTTCGTGTCACGAGTCACTCTTTGCAAAATAATGCCGAGGAAAATGTTAGCTTGTGTAAATGTGAGTCTCTCTCTGTGTTTCTGTGTCTATCTGTGTGTGTTTAAGTGTGTTTGTGCGTCTGTGTAGGTATCTCTCTGTGTGTTTAAGGGCTTAGGTGTGTGTGTGTGTGTGCGCCTTCTCAGCGTGTAGGTGAGTGTATCCGTTAAAGTGTGTGTTTGTTTGTGTGTCTCTGTGTAGGTGTGTGTGTGTGTGAGTCTAAATATAGTTCAAGTGTGCACATTTAGATGCGTTTGTATGCGTGTTTTGTCTACATTTGTGTAAGTGTGTGTTTCTGTAAAGGTGTGTGTGTGGTTGCATGTGTGTGTAATTGAGTTTGTGTGTGTGTCTGTTAATGTGTATAAGTATGTTGCTCTATGTGCGTTTCTGTTAATGTGTATAGCTGTACGTGTGTGCATTTGTGTTTTTTGTAGGTGAGTGTGAGTTAATATGTGTTTGTATGTGTGTGTTTATGTGTGTTTATGTATGCGTCCCTGTGTGTATGTGTATGCGTGCATAGGTGTGTGCGTTTGTAGGCTTGTGTCTATTTGTTTCCGTATTTGTGTTTCTGTTTGTGTCTCTGTGGTTGTGTGTGTATTTATGTCTGTGTTTTTGGGTGTGTGCATATGTAGGTGTGTGTGTTTGTTTAGTTGTGTGTGTCTTCAGTTGTGTGTGTGTGAGAGTCTAAATATAGTCTGAAACACAAAGGTATATGTATTTGTGTTCAAGTGTGCACATTTCGATGTATTTGTATGTGTGTGTGTCTGTTTGTGTCAATGTTTTTTTTTTATGTGTGTGTGTATGTTTTTGTGTATGTGTCTCTGTGTTTGGGTGAGTGCACGTGAAGGTGTGTGTCTGTGTGTTTTGTCTACATATGTGTAAGTGTGTGTTTCTGTAAAGGTGTGTGTGTGGTTGCATGTGTGTGTAATTGAGTTTGTGTGTTTGTGTGTGTGTCTGTTAATGTGTATAAGTATGTTGCTCTATGTGCGTTTCTGTTAATGTGTATAGCTGTATGTGTGTGCATTTGTGTTTTTTGTAGGTGTGATTAATACTACGACCGCTCGCAGAGTAACACTACGGCCACTCGTGGAGTAATACTTTGGTACCCTGCGGATTAATACTATGGCCCCTCAGGGAGTAATAAAACGACAACTCACATGGCGCCTAATGGAGTGATACTATGACGCCTCGCTCAGTAATACCCCCCTCGCAGAGTGTACTATGGCACTTCACAGAGTAATACTACAGCACCTTGGGGAATAATACAATGGTGTGTATTGAAGTAATACTGCAGCCCCTCACAAAGAAATACAATGGCGCCTCACAGGGTAATACTACAGCCCCTCGTAAAGTAATACTTTGGCCCCCTCACTGGGTAATCCTACGGCCCCTAGTGGAGAAATACTTTGGAGCCTCGCGGATTATTACTACGGCCCCTCGCGGAGTAATACAACTACACCTCACAGAGTAGCACTATTTTGGATAGCAGAGTAATACGTTGCTACCTCGTGGAGTAATACTACGACCCTCACTGAGTAATACAATGGCCCCTTGCCAAGTAAAGCCTCACAGAGTAATACATGTTTTTTGTAGGTGTGTGTGAGTTAATATGTGTTTGTATGTGTGTGTTTATGTGTGTTTATGTATGCGTCCCTGTGTGTATGTGTATGCGTGCATAGGTGTGTGAGTTTGTAGGCTTGTGTCTATTTGTTTCCGTATGTGTGTTTCTCTTTGTGTCTCTGTGGTTGTGTGTGTATTTATGTCGGTGTTTTTGGGTGTGTGCATATGTAGGTGAGTGTGTTTGTTTAGGTGTGTGTCTTCAGTTGTGTTTATAAGTGTCTACATGTGCGACGACACGACTGTAAACCAGGGCGACAGTGACTTGTTTATAAATGGTTTATTTTATTGTAAAAACCCAATAAATTATTAGTCGTCATTGAAGTTTAACTGAAGAACAAACACACTCGTCTTCATCTAATAAAACAAAAGCTACTTAACGTTATTGTCGAGAGTTTCTCGTAAAGGAAATTATTGAAGAATATGATATTAAATCAAAGTTGTGTCTCTCCGAGTGTATCCTGAACCCTGGCAGGATGTTCGAGTGCAATAAAAACTCTAATAAAAGGGAACCTCACAAGGCACGACGATACATTTTAAACAAATACATCAGTCGGACACGCAGGCGTTCGTTTCTCTTATGCCGTTTTCATTCAGTTGTTGTTGACTTGCATTAGTGAGATGAATCTCAATTACGTGGTAAAAATCGGCATCTTAAGCACCCGAGATTTCCACCAGTATGAGAATCAATCTCGTCGTTTTGTCATTTCTCCTCCGTTAACTCGGAATTATCGCAGTGTTGCATCTTGAAAGAACAGCCCGACTGAGTTTCAAACACAGTTTGTGTATAATTTTTATCACGAAAAGCAGGCGTGGACTTACACCCGCTAACTCCATCCACACACTGTATATGATTATCTGCTTTATCTTCATTTGATCTACTCTTTCTTCTCCTTCTTTCCTTTGTAACTACTTTCTCTCTCGCTCCGCTCATTAATTAAACAAGTTCAAAACAGATATTTAAAAAACTAAAAGATAAAAGCTTTTTTTTTTCCTCTTTTCTCTTCACTAATGTTCACTTTCTCATTTCCTTTTATGTGCTTTTTATTCTTCCTGCTAAATCCTTCACAAAATTTACTTTTTCAACATCCTGTGTTTGCCTTTCGCGAACATTTCAATCATCTTTAAACTACTTAAAAACTATATTTTTCTCGTTACAGCAGTTTTCTAATCATACTTTACTCCTGTTATCTATCAAACACACATAGCAGAGTAATAGAATGGTGCATCGAGTTATACTACAGAGCCTCATGGAGTATTACTACTGTGCCTAGTCGATTAATACTACAGCGCCTCGTTCACTGATACCCCCCTCGCAGAGTATACTGTGGCGCCTCATAGAGTAATACTATGGTGCCTCGGGGAGTAATACAATGACATGTATTCAAATAATACTATGGCCCCTTGGGAGTAATACAATTGTGCCTCACTGGGAAATACTGTGGCCCCTCGTGGAGTAATACTTTGGCGCCTAACAGGTAAATACTAGAGGCCTTAGTGGAGAAATACTTTGGTGCCTCGAGGATTAATACTACGACCGCTCGCAGAGTAACACTACGGCCACTCGTGGAGTAATACTTTGGTACCCTGCGGATTAATACTATGGCCCCTCAGGGAGTAATAAAACGACAACTCACATGGCGCCTAATGGAGTGATACTGTGACGCCTCGCTCAGTAATACCCCCCTCGCAGTGTGTACTATGGCACTTCACAGAGTAATACTACAGCACCTTGGGGAATAATACAAAGGTGTGTATTGAAATAATACTACGGCCCCTCACGGAGTAGTACTAAGTTGCCTTGCCAAGTAATACTACAGCCCCTCGCAAAGAAATACAATGGAGCCTCACAGGGTAATACTACAGCCCCTCGTAAAGTAATACTTTGGCCCCCTCACGGGGTAATCCTACGGCCCCTAGTGGAGAAATACTTTGGAGCCTCGCGGATTATTACTACGGCCCCTCGTGGAGTAATACAACTACACCTCACAGAGTAGCACTATTTTGGATAGCAGAGTAATACGTTGCTACCTCGTTGAGTAATACTAAGACCCTCACTGAGTAATACAATGGCCCCTTGCCAAGTAAAGCCTCACAGAGTAATACATCGCCTCTGGTAGTTCCATTTTCAAGTCCGAAAAGGCCAACATATTTACCATAATCTTGGTCACAGATACAACAATATATGTGTATTTGTTGACCAGTATTTTCGTGGCCCTCTTCTAAAAAGAGACAAAACAGACTGTGACTAAATGACTTATTTCATCATAATCTTAATCCAAAATTCTGTGTGAAACGTACATGCGTGATTCTAGTAAACAGTGAACTAGTATTGAGCTTTGAGCCAACATTCTGTTTCAAAGATAACTTTTTATTTTAGTTCGACACAAGTTCTCAAGGTCTCTCGTAAACTTCAAGAAAACAGCCTTTTGATGTTGTTGTCCACTCGTTCTTGTAGCTTGTCACGTCCCCTCAGGATAAATGTAGCGACACATTTTGTTTTAGTCCTTCATTGAAAACCACTTTAAAAGCTTTTATCTACGAGTCACTCACCAACCGCGGGTTTATTTCGTTGAGTTTCATCAGCGACCAAACATTTGACAATCAAACAATAGTCATCAGGTTTGTGCCGCTAATAACAGCCCCCTGTGGTTGTAACAGAGATTTGAAATACTGCGTCTCATGGACGCATTCTGTCTTTTTGTTTATGCATCAGTTTCACAACGTCTTGTTGTAAAAAAGAGAAAATAGTTTCATCCAAGAAGAGCACATCTTTGCAGAGAGAGGACACTAGTCAATATTTGGCCTGAGGTTATTTAATTTGGATAAGGTGTTTGACTCATACATACGAAAAATAAATAAATAAATAAAAAATCCAATTACCCCGTCAAGAGTTGAGCGAGCCCAGAGGATGCTGTTTTAATCATACGGCTTTATCAAACTCTTTAAATTGAGTTGAACATGCGCCGGATAATACATTCTGCCTCAGGGAAGGTGATATCCCTTAATTTGTACTAACCAGTAAACATGGGAAAAATCCATGTTCAACAAGAATTATTGTGAGAATAAACAGGAATGTTTCTGCACTGGAGATATAGGACGTTTGCACTTCCTGGAGCGCCCATGTTGTGGAGAGGAGTTTTTAGGAAGTGAATAATAATGTTGGAATTATCGTGATGGAAAGAAAACTTTAGTAGGAAAACCTCTACTTCCTAGAACTCTACACTGAATCCCTTCTGAACCTCTTGGATAACCATGACCTGGATGAATGAGAACCTTCATGGACACTTTTTTCTTTGTTATTTTTCTTAATCTTTAGATTGTGTCATCTTGTTCTTTCTCTTTATTTCTCTTAATAGTTCTTGTTCTTATTTTTATTTTTATTTATTTTTTATGAAAAATTGGTGCATTTGCTGTGGCTAATTGGAAAAAAAACAATTTCCCAAAGGAGACCTCCTGACGGACCTACCTAGCTACACTTTAGTAGGATGTTTTCTCAAATGCATCACAGGTAAAAAATACTTTATTTATCTATTAATTTTATACCACTTATTAAGATCGTGGGGGTTAAGATTTTGGGAAAGACTAGAAACTAGGAGACCTTACACAAATATTAACAGCTACTAAAAACTCAAAGTACACAATCAGACTCTGTTTGTTGTATAACTATGATAAATATAACTATAATTTGTATTATTATATTATTTTTATGTTGATTGTATAATCTTGTATGTTGTCAAATATGGATAGGAATTCCTACATTTTGGGAATTCTGCAAAAAAAAAGTAATGCTACAAGCTATAATCACACCCTGCTTTGTTTACCAAGAGTCCCTTGGAGGTGGATAATTCCAGGATTGATGACACATGGTGACAAACCTTGAAGTTTGATGAATCACATCAGAGTGGTTATGGTAAACTAAATATTTCCTCTCCAGAAAAACAGTGATTTCAGTGGGTGGGGCTTAAGCACATTTTCTAATGTAAATATTTCAATGAAAAGAGAGTTTTGAACAAACAAATACTGATGAGTACGATAGAGTCCAACATCTATTCTAGATACAATTAAATCAACACTTAAAGATGTCAAAAATTCAAAATTTTAGCCAAGAGACAAAAAGAAGTGTCTCAAATGCTGGTTGAACTCGACCCAAAATGCAGGAACTTTTCAAAAAAACAACTGAATCTGAATCTTATCTCGACCCAAACTTAATCCTGAGCCTTTTTAACCATTTAATAACTAAGCATCAACTGATGACTTGTGTGCTTTCGTCCTCAAATGTCATTCCTCTCTCATGACCGGCCAACATTGGACGAGCAGCCGACAACTCCCGTCAAACAAAAGCTGCAGCCGAGTGTAAATCTCACACATGTCTGATCTGCAGGTGGTCTCAGCTGGACCACCGCTGTCGCCCATTCCATGATTCCATTTCACAAAGATATTACACACATCTAAGCTGCTGTCAGATATTTCCCATTCCGTCTTATCAGCGGCCGGGAATGATGTCTGGCAAAGCAAACAAAGTATGTGTAACGTCCTTAAATAAAGCATGAAATTGAAGGGATGTCTGCCGGCCAGCGTGCAGCCAGAGGCGTCCGACGTCTGCAGCTGCTCACCTCGGCACGACACACCTCTAATTCACACTTCCATTAAAGTCTCCGGCAAACACTTTTATGACTAAATTTCCCAATTTAAAAAAAAAAAAAAACACATTTTAACCAAGCGTAAAAAAATAAATAAAGCACGGCTTAGTTTCCTTCTCCACAGCAAACAAATTAGCATAGACTGAGCAGTGAATGATGGGAAGCTAACCCTTCATTTTGTCATTTGGTCATGGTTGTGTTCAAGCGTGAGATAACAAAAAAAAAAAAAAAAAGGAGCCGGCAACCGACTTCAATATCTATCCACTTTCAGAAAGCAAGTTAAGAAATCCAGACACGTTACTTCATATAACCCTGCAGATTATTCGGTGACTGACATGTATATAGATGAGCACTTGTGTATGCGGAGCCGCGCGACTGTGATTGAGAGCCAAACAGAAATCAGCTGCAACTCTGGTATTTAAAGCATCTTGGAACTCACCGGGGAACTGGTAGCTGTAGCTGGGTGCAAATCCAGTGTATCCACGGCCGTACGTTGCCACAATATTAGGGTAACCTGGGGGAAAAAAAAAAAAGTTGTGTTAACAGACAAGTACTCCGGGTTGATACAGGTGGTCATAATGTTTTGGTTCCTCCGGAATTGTGATAGGTTGATGAGGTTTGATGAAACAGTTTTTGCAATTTTAGAGTAGGGTAAGTGGTGCTCTTAGTTGAGGCGTGTATGTTTAAGTGGTTGTAAAATACAGAGTGTAATTTAGTGATGGTTTTATGAGGCTTCATGAAACAGCTGTGTTGTGAAAACACGGTATCCTGGTACAGATGGCACTTTGCTATATAATCATGTCGGAACTTGGAGTGCCATCTAGTGGCAAATTAAAGTCCACTAATGCAATGTATCATGATACAGTGTCTTCACTATAAAGTCGTTTCTTGATGCCAACTCAAGACTAGTGTCCTAAGACTGTTTCATGAAGCCTCATCAACTCATCACTAGAGTCCTAACACTGTTTCATGAGGCTTCATCAGCTCATCACTGGTGTCATAACACTGTTTCATGAAGCCTCATCAACGCATCACTAGTGTCATAACACTGTTTCATGAAGCCTCATCAACCCATCACTGGTGTCCTAACACTGTTTCATGAAGCCTCATCAACTCATCACTAGTGTCCTAACACTGTTTCATGAAGCCTCATAAACGCATCACTAGTGTCCTAACATTTTTTCATGAAGCCTCATCAAGTCATCACTAGTGTCCTAACACTGTTTCATGAAGCCTCATCAATTCATCACTAGTGTCCTAACACTGTTTCATGAAGCCTCATCAACTCATCACTAGTGTCCTAACGCTGTTTCATGAAGCCTCATCAACTCATCACTAGTGTCCTAACACTGTTTCATGAAGCCTCATCAACTCATCACTAGTGTCCTAACACTGTTTCATGAAGCCTTATCAACCCATCACTAGTGTCCTAACACTGTTTCATGAAGCCTTATCAACCCATCACTAGTGTCCTAACACTGTTTCATGAAGCCTTATCAACCCATCCCACATTTAGTATGTTGCAAAAAAATACATCTCTGCATCTTTTTATCCCATTGTTTCTAAATGTATACGTTGTTTTACGACAGCTGTGTACAAAAAATTGTTTACTGTTCCAGGCTTACAAATAATACATGTGAAGAAAAAACGTGGTTGTATTACAGAGAAAACAATACTCTTTTTAAAACTATGGACCTCCACATTAACAGTTTTGGAATCAGAAATACGATATAAATACCCAAGAGGAAATTTCTTTTGAGTTGCAGTTACTCCGTTCACATATATAGAATATAGTGGGTAAAGTTAAAGTCTAAAACGTCCAAGATACCACAATATACCGTACATAAATTCCAAGTAAAAAAAACTGAATATGAATTTGACTAAGAGTGAAAATCCAACAGTGAACCTCATACACGAAAACCTGCAAGACTGAGAGCCAAAGTTCCATCAATAAAGTGTTTTGGATAAACAGAGCCGTGGCAGCATCTTAACAGTCTCATTCATTTAATTCATTTCACTAAAAGTACCCTGGCATCTTTACGACTGGGCCTCGTAACATTTATGGCCCTTTAAGATGCCAGTTAGGCACCTTGAATTGACGCTTCCTGGTGTTAATCTGCTGCGCGTCAGACTTAAGTTCATCCGCTGGTTTATTGGTTACAATAACAATAACAGTCCATTTCATTTGCAAGCGTCACAATAAGCACTCTAAGGTGGAATGAGCTGCTTTGTAAATAAATGATTTGAGATTTTAAGAGAACAGTCTCGAAAACCCGATGTTGCCGGCGAAAGTGGCTGAAAAAAAAGGATAATACTAGAAATTACTTAAATGACTAATTTTCTGATTTAAGTGCGTCTTAAATTGATCCTGGACCTTTATTGTATCATCAGTATGTGTGTGTTTGTATAAAACTCTCTTTTCATTGAAATATGTACATTAGAAAATGTGCTTAAGCCCCGCCCACTTCTGGAGATTAAGTCTTGTTTACCATAACCACACCCACTCTCTTGTAATTGGTCAAACATCAAGGTTGGTCACCTTGTGTCGTCAATCCAGGAAGACTCCACTTTTAAGGGACTCATTGTATAAACAAAGCGGGCATTATTACAATTGACTGGAGGAGGAGTAAAGCCATTATTAGGTCCTAATGGCTCTCGTAACCTCTTGTTCGCCAAAATTTCAGACGGGTGAGAACTTTATAAAGTAATAAATTCAAAAGATGGTCATGATGAGGGACTTTGTGCATCTTGGAGAAGACTTTAAAATTTGAAACATTTGAGTGAGTCAGGAGAGTTGGGTTTTTATATAAGTTGAAAACCAAATAACCCAGAAAGTGAGAGAGGGGGGTTTAAAAGAGAGTAGTTTAAGGGGGTCTTGCAATTGCCGAAAGGATATAAAATCATGGAAATAGTCGTTATTTATTATGCATTCAATTTGATACGAATTGAATTGAAATTGGGCCCCTTAATGATGAACAAATGGGGCAAACATTCTGGGAATCTCCTTTATTTAGAATGTAATAAATATGGTATCAATTAGAACACAATTATTTTAACCTTCCTAGTGCCCTCTTTCCCTTGACCTGCTTCAGTGTCCCCTCCACCATAAAACCGTCACTCAAGTGGTTTGGGAGTCTATGAGATATTAAGATCATTCACAGATCTATTTTTTGTCTAAATCTATTTTTTTAAACAATGCTTCAACAGGGGCCCCAACGGGAGCCACGATCGGTCATCTTTAATACCCCTGAAGTGAGCAAGTCCAGACAGTAGAAAACTAGCGAGTGAGTGAGTGACACCAGCACACGGTAATTATCGAAGCGTTCACGGTCAATGTCAGTGATTTTTTTTTTTTTTTTTTCGGCGAGTACAGATGTGTCCCGGGGTGGGCGAGAGCATCACACTTAGCCCCTCGGAGGATGGCGGGGCGTCATTAGACGAATTTAAGAGAGGCAGATGTATCGTTCATCTGCCGTCATGATTCTTGTTACGACCGCGGACCCGCCAGTTAATTAGCTGGACACTTTTCAGACAGAAGCAGCTGTGGGCGACATATTGAGAAACGGGTGTGTGGGCACACACACACACACACACACACACACACACACACACACACACACACACACACACACACACACAAAACAAGACTTCTGAGATAAGTGGGTGGGCGAGCGGGTGAGAGCGCAGAGGTATTATAAATATAATTAACCCTGTAATTATGGCAAACGTCTCCATTCCCTGTGTTTTCCGACGGCTGCCACCTTCACACAAAGATCTGTCGGAAAATTAGCCGCTAAGAGGAACTTTCGGTTTAATTCCTTGAGATGATCGTTAAAAATCAGACGGTCGTTTGATTCCGAAGCAACAGGGCCTACAGGAGGGGGTTCAGTTGGCGAGAAATATCAAGTAGCCGGCGTTGCTGGGGGGGTTTTGTAAGATACAAAAGCCACGAAAAATAATTTTAATTAAAAATTAAAGGGCCATGTAATTTGATTTTGAATATTTGATGTGATATCTTGCATTGGACTTAAAAAAAAGAGCCAGCGTTACTTTTCGGGAGATAGGGAAAGAGTTAGAAAAATAATACAGAAGCTACTAAAAAAAAAAGCCAAAGGATTTGCAACTTTTAAAAGGCTGTCCATCCATCCATCTATCTATCCATCCATATATCTATCTTTCTATCCATCTATCCATATATTTATATATCTATCCATCTATCCACCTACCCAGCCATCTATCCATATATCCATCCATCTATCCATACATCCATCTATCCATCCATCCATCCATCTATCCATCTATCCATCTATCCATCTATCCATACATCCATCTATCCATCCATCCATATATCTATCCATCTATCTATACATTTTCTATCCATCTATCTATTCAACTATCCATCTATCTATATATCTATCCATCCATCCACCTATCCATCCATCCATATATCCATCCATCTATCCATCCATCCATCCATATATCCGTCCATCTATCCATCCATCTATCCATATATCTATCCATCTATCTATCCAACTATCCATCTATCTATATATCTATCTATCAATCCATCCATCCATATATCATCTATCCATCCATCCATCCATCCATATATCATCTATCCATCCATCCATCCATATATCTATCCAACTATCCATCTATCTATATATCTATCAATCCATCCATCCATATATCCATATATCTATCCATCCATCTATCTATCCATCCATCTATCTATACATTTTCTATCCATCTATCTATTCAACTATCCATCTATCTATATATCTATCCATCCATCCATATATCCATCCATCTATCCATCCATCCATCCATCCATTCATATATCCGTCCATCTATCCATCCATCTATCCATCTATCTATCCAACTATCCATCTATCTATATATCTATCAATCCATCCATCCATATATCCATCTATCTATCTATCTATCCATCCCTTCTATCTATCCTCAAACCAGATAGAAGGGATGGTTAGATGAGGCCTCGTGGAACAGTTCTAAAATCACTGTATCATGATACATTGTCTAATTGTGAAAGGCCACTAGATGGCACTTTAAGTTTTAAAAAAAACATGTCCGTTTTTTTATATTATTAGATTTCAAATATTAGATATAATGTCATCTAGTAACCTTTCAAAATGTTCCAGTGTCAAGGCGCACAGTTGGCGCAATTGCCTTACAAGAAGGTTGCCGGTTCGCTTCCAGGTCGGGAGGAAGCCAACTTGTGACCTTTCTGTGTGGACACTCCAGTTTCCTCCCACACTCCAAGAACATACAGAGGTCGATTGAGAACTTTGGGGAAAATTGTCCGTCGGTATGAGTGTGGATGGTTGTCTGTCTTTGTGTGGTCTGTCCAGGGTGTCCCTTGCCTCTCACCAGAAGAAACTGGGATAGGCTCCAGCGGCCCAGTACTGCCAGATAAGGTGGACTAACCTTTGTCGTCAACAACTTTATAAACTTTTGTTATTAATTTCATTTTCATTTTCTGCTTACATTTCGTGATAAATGTCGAGCTACCGTTGTCTCGATCTTGAACCACCATCCCTGCCATGCTGGACTTGGCATTTTAATTCATCACTTCAAAATTTTCATCAGCTCCCTTATTTGACCCTCCATGTGAAGAAAAAATATTTGAAAAATGTTTGTTTTTTTGATATTCAATATCATTGTGAACAAAGCAAAAAAAAAAAAAGACACCGAGAAGACTCTTCAAATGTCCTCATTGGCTTATCTTCATGGAAAATACTCACTTGAGCTGCATTTCTATGGCAACCATTAGAGAAAATCAAATTATTGTATCACCTTGCAGTGTAAATTATGCGTGTGTGTGTGTGTGTGTGTGTAGTTACAGCGATTTTCCCGACAAGTAATTTCAAATCTACGTACGGCAACATGTGAAAGAGACGCTCTGTATGCTTCAGAGCTGCTGCTGGCTGGAATCAGAAAAAGGTTGACCTTGGTCATAAATATCTAATCAGTGTTTGCGGTCCATGAAAAAGTTCAATTTATTCCTGACCCGATGGGAAAATGCATTTTGTGGCCCCTCGCTTCCCAGCACGGACAAAAGAAATGCAACTCCGAGAAGCGGTGGGGGAACCTTAACCTGATACGGATGAAAACGGGATGGAGGCGACATCGGAGATAAGAAAGTCTTCATCAGCGACTGATGAGAAGTCATCACCGGGAAGCCACAGATGGATGGCTTTCACAAAACCTCTTCATTGTTTGTTTAGTTGAGGGGAAAAGAAAACAATGTTGTGAACCAACGGTCAGCCAGCACGGACCACCGGGTATTGGATATTATGTCTCTTGATTCCCTCTTACTGGTGTGACCAGATCCGAAAAGCCAGCGGAGCCTCAGACAATGACTTATATTCCGATGCTTCATATCGAGCATCTTTTTATTTTTAAGTTATTTCAAAAGACACGATGTGTGACGTGATGTGAAATTGATCGAGAAATGGAAGGAGCGGCGAAAAAAAAGTTATTACATCTTTGGTTCCTTGCAAAAAACATTTTTTTTGCTGCTCTCTGAATATTTACAGCTCCAAATGCAGAAACCGTGTGTGTGTTTTTATTTTGTCATTTCGGTGTCTATTCTTGCCATTCTTTCATCGATGACAAAGAACCGTCATGAATACGAAAACATTCCATTAACTTTTGCCTCTCGTGGAGGAATCAAAGCTAATGGATGTTGTTAATAAATATGTTTTATGTCGAAGTAAAAATGAATGTCAGATAATAATAATAATTCAGATAAGATAAGATTCAGATACAGATAAGATAAATGTGTGAAAGTTGGAACATGTTTATAAACCAGGCCTGGGGGCCACAAGAGGCCTATTGATGATATATGGTGCCCTAAGTTGAAATGTTTGTGACATCCCATAGGAAATATTATTAAGAAATTAATTTTGTCACATTGTTTAAAGTGCAACTGATGACCACATTTAGCACTTTATAAAGTGTCTTAAATCTTAGCAAATGAAAGGTTACGAGAGAGTTATTATGTTATAAAGGCTTGACTCCTCCTCCAACCAGCTGTAAATACGCCCTGCTTTGTTCATACAACAAGTCCTTTGGAGGTGGAGACTTCCGGGATTGATGATGCGTGGTGACGAACCTCCATGTTTGAACAATCACAGCAGAGTGGGTGTTGAAAAACAAAGTGTTTTTTTCAGTGGGCGGGGCTTAAGATCATTTTCTAATGTAAATATTTTAATGAAAAGAGAGTTTTGTACAAACAGACACATACTGATGATACAATAGAGTTCAAGATCAATTTAAGAGACACTTAAATCAACATGTAAGTTTCCCTTTAGTAGTTCAAATCTAAATAAAACCTTTTGATGATCTTTTTTGTCTGTTTTTCAACTTTTTGTGCAAATTATTGCATCTTCCATCTATTCTAAATAAAATTCAATATACGTGTCATTGGAATAAGCACACATATACTATTTAACGAAATCTATTTAGAGTAAAATTTAACTCCAAACTCCATTGTGTGTGGATTTAATATTTAAGTTGAATTTTACTCTAAATAGATTTCATAAAATAGTTTGATTTGATATCTTGGGTTTGGATTTAAAGTTGAGTTTAAGGTGAAGTATATGTTTAATTTTTTTTAATGAATTTAATCAATTGATTAAATTTGGATTGATTGTATTTGACTTTAGAGTTTGAATATATGTGTGCTTATTCTAATAGTGCTTAGTAATACGTTTTAAAAAAATAACTTAAAATGATTTAATTATACAATAGTGTTTCTGTCATAATATGATTTTTCACCCCTTCTTTCTCTGGGTTTTGACAGTAAAAGTAGAAAACATGGAATTTTGTTTTCCCTTGTTGTTGAGTAAAAACATCTAACAAAACAGGTGAGTCAATACCCTGGAATGTTATCATTTTGGTTTGGTGTTTTGGGAGGATAAATAACCCGCAGAAACTACTGTTTGTTTACGAGGAAACTTTCCTTAAGTTGCTTCTTCACAAGTGTATTGTACTAACAACAAAGCTGAATATCTGCCACATTTAAAGTACATTTTAAAGGACTTTTAAAATTATTACTAGATTCAGGAAAATGTATCAATACACTGAGCTGTTGGTCATATTGTTACGGCCGATGATACGGGAAAGAGAAGAATTAGAAACTGTTGTCTTCGCTCTGACTCACATAAACCGAGCCGCCGCCGCCGTCTCCGGCAGCTGCCTCTTCCTGCTCTTATTAATATGCATGCTTATGCACCTATTTTATGGCTCGATAGTTCCGTTTCACTTTAAAATCAATTATCCATCTGGTACAGCCGTACCTCGCCAGGCTCAAATGTGTATTAATTTCAGCAAACATACATCGGGCTCGACACAATAAAGATAAATGCCTCGATTAGCGGCTGTAAACAAAGGAGTCAGGGATGCCTTTAATGAGATCTGGCACCAAAGAAGCTTACACTTTCTTAAATAATGAGCCTAGGGTCGCATTTTTTTTTAAGAATGCAAATGATATCAAGGAATGTTTCGCTTGCCCTTGTTTTCCAATTTCATTTAGATAAGAGTGTCTCAAAACACGCTGGCGGTTAATATTCGCACATGAGTACATCCCTTGCCTCTCCTCTTCCCCAGTGGATGGGGAGGGGTCGGGGGGGGGGGAGGGTCGGTCTACCTTTAGAACTTTCCTGAACCAGTGAAGTGTTTTTTTTTCGACGGATGAGCTCGATTTCAAAAGAGCCGAGGCCGTTGGTCAGCGTTATCTGTGCCACAAACAACCCTGATACTCATCTGAGAGGGAATAAAAAATAAATAAATAAAAGGTCACCTGTGTGTTTCTGCTGATGCGAGAGAAGATGAATGGAGGCTGATGTATGGATATAAGATCCCATATATATATATATATTTATATATTTATATATAAACGCTAAATGCGCCAGATTGATTGCAATCAGCTGTCGAGAGCGCCCCCGAAAAAACATCATGTCAGCCGCCGCCACGGATCAAAATTCATGAGCGGCGCCTGCACCTGCTGCTACCGGCGTTGGACGGAGGCGGTAAGAAAAAAGAAGCACCTCTTCACCGTGAAAAAAAATAAACGTTCTCCTTTACAATCAAGCCGCATGTTTCTTTTTTGCTTATGAAGGGAGGAGAAAAAAAATAAATCTTTTATGCGAGGGCAAATCCATTTGGTCGGGTCGCACATACAAATTATATGCATGGGAAATGTGACCGGCCGAGAGAGAGAGGGAAGAAAAAATGGAGGGGTAGAAGGATGGACAGACAGTGAGAGAGAGAGAGAGAGAGTGCAATAGTGTTAAATAAAAAAGGCCACAGGCATGGGTTTGGACGGTAATGAAGAGGGGTGGGCCGGCAGCTGAGGTCCCTGTAGATGAGATCTCTGCCTGACATGTGTGTCCCCTTCATTACCCATTAGAGGGGGTGTAGGGGGGCCACAGTGATGAATCCTTAATATGACATTACACCAATTTTCCTCTTCATTTAGCCTGCTAATGTGCTGGTCTGCTCCTATATGCCCAGAGGCTGCCGGTTGCCAGACTCAGACCAGAAATAGAAACCACCACGGCGGGGCCACTGGTGGCACACCTTGAAGTGGCCCTAATTAGGGGGCAGTGCCCACCTAATGGGGCGATCTCCAACGAGACTAGACGGAATTAGATTATTTAAGAAGGGAAGATGGAAAGGCAGGATGTTTTTTCGGACATTAACGAAAGGTCGAAATCACCCCCAAAACAATCTGCATATATTGACACCTTTTTTTGGGGGAATAATACAAGTGGTACGTGTCCTAAAAAAGACTAATAGTGGGTTTACTTAAAGATATAAAAACCTCTTTATACTAACCAGAAATTGGTGTAAAATATATATTCCATCAGGAATTTGTGAACGAGTTTATACATTTTACAGCTGAGAAAATAAAAATTACGCTACAATGACTTTTACAGTTAGCAGTGGCGATAACAGAAATTACTGTAGTTTTATTCTTAAGTCTTTAACACTCAAAGTAGAAGTAGTAGTTTTTATTTCTTGCTATTCTATGTGTTGTTTCTACGATTTAGTGCAGGGTGGGGCCAATTAAATTTTCCCTCCGGGGCCACGTTATATACTGTGACAGTTGTGAGGGGCCGTCAATCCAAAGGAGACGAGTGAAGAGATAAAAAATTTGACAGAAAAACTTTGAAAATATCAGCATAAAATTAACCTGGCGATGTCAAAATACTTCTATAAACCTTTTAATGTAAAAGAAACTGATGGGATAATACATTATTTCTTTAAATATGAGGCCAATAATTTCGATGGGCAAGAAATATCCATAAAAGTAAAAAATATATATATATTTTTAGAGTTAATACAATAATAAACACAATATTAAATTGTAAGCTGTCGGAAATAATGTCTATGTTCTACTACATCTTGAGGGCCGCATGAATACAGTCAAAGGGCCACGTGTTTTTTTTTACCCGTCGAGTGCGAGCATGTATTTTATCAATAAATGCCTTTATTGTGAATGAATTCAACAAGTTAGGCTCGTGATTTCTGATCTGTAAACGCCAAAGAAAATAACATTTTGTCACAAAAAATATCGAGCCCAGGATACAAGACGATTTAAAGAAGCGGCACCCACAGTAAAAACGCATCGAGCAGAAAAAGACAATCCCTTTGGGAGGAATGACAAATCCCTGGCAGACTCGAGAGGTAGAAATCGAAAAAAGAGAAAAACTAAAACAAGGCACAAATGCCACAAATAAAAAATCAGGTTTACTGGGTGTCTCAGGTCTCATTACGGCATCATGCCGAGGTGGTGGATTGGGTGAGATGACAATGTCGCTTAAGATCCTCTTTTTTAATGTGACACCTATTGTTATTGTGCTCATAACACCGCAGAAGGACTGGGTTTCAAACTTCTATTGCACTAAATCCTAAACCTTCAACTCTCACTTTATCAACTGCCTCCCTAGAATTTGGACATATCAAAAATGCAAGTTGGACTTCAGTCATTATTAGCAAACCTTAAAATTGACTTTACTAGAATATCAGTGGAAGTAGGTCCAATTTTAAATAAAGGTCTTTTTAACCTAAATTGCTTTTATAGGTTCCCAAACCACTTTTCGTCTGAAATTTTAACAAAGGCTGCCAGAATTTAAGCCTTTCTGGAGTCCAAAATATGCAAATGAAAACAGCAGATCGTAGGGAAAAAAAAAAGATGCTAACTCTCAAAACACTTCCCTAGAGAACAAAATGCAAACCCTTGACAAACCTCTTATTTTATTTAATGCAAGATAAGTTTGGCGCCGTAAATGGCTGTCTCGGTTTTTCCACTTTACAACGAAAAAGAAAATCCTGTTTTGTTCTTACTTCACTGGTGTTAGATTACAATTATTATATGGGGGATCGGGACACAGGGAACTTGAAAGGACCATTTGGCCGGAAAGAGACGTCCTCCCGGACTGGAAATTTGCCTTTAATATAGAGATGTTTCTACAGATCGGGACCTTTTCTCCCGGGACTATTGACCTGTACAGTCGCCAGGACAAAGTGTGTCCGGTCGCGACCGTAAAGCTTGTATTTTGTTCGACTTGGAGCGGCGAATAAACGACCGGTGACACATTCTTGATTGTTCATCTTTCTCCACGAAGCGAAGTATAAGACCCGGGACAGGTCTTATGATCGTTTTACTGGCAATAAAATAAAATAAAACAAATTCTACTCTTGCCCTTTGAGCAAAAAGAAAACACAAGCTAAAATGCAGTAATCCATGCAATGTTTTATCTCATTCTTTTTAACGTCTTTATATTTTTTATTTTTTCCTTTTTATACATATGTTTCAGTTTATATTTAGATTGTACATAGAGTTGCATGCCTCTTATGTTTCTATCTTGTAACATTTTCTGGAGCTGCTGAGCTGTGAATTTCTCTGTGAGATGAATAAAGTATCTATCTATCTATCTATCTATCTATCTATCTATCTATCTATCTATCTATCTATCTATCATTCTATCTAATGATCTTGCCAAAGCACAACACCATACAGTATTAATGGCTGACCTTTGCGCTACAAATAGAAAACCATGAAGCTAAACCTGGAGTAAAAACTATTGATGAACACGAATCAATGAACCCATTAATGAAAATGATTCATAAGAACACAAGGAAACAAATTCAAAAAAGCCTACAGACAGTGAGTAACAAACTCTACCCGGACCCCCCTTTTTTTGTAGGTATAAAATCAACAACAAGGTATAAATGTAATTCGTTGATATGTATTCAAACAGTAGAGACTGTCAACATGTATTTGAGCTGTAGTGTCAACATTTATTTTTGCATGCAGGTGAACGGATCAAGCAAAAAAAGAACTCACTCAGCATGCCCATCCCCAACATGAAGGCATCCATGGTGTAGGGCAGACCCCTGGCTCGCCCCCGTGTACCCGGCGGGAACATCACCTCCTTGGGCTGGGCTTTCTTACATTCTACCTATGTAGACAGACACAAACAAACAGACACGGGGAGAAGCAAAGCATTAGACTGTGTAGCTACACGAGCAGACAGATCTGACAGGCCTTGTCTCAGCGCTTTACTGGGCTTTTCTATTTGACTTGCACAGCACTGGTTGTTTCCCATGGAGAGAAAACAAGACAGAGTCAATCTGAGCACCTCACTTTTTTTTTTCTTCCTTTTTTCGAGGAGCGCCTCGGAGGAAAACTTAGAATAATGCTCCTGCAGCATTAAAGCAAAGGTTATTGCTCCAGTGAGCATGTGCCCAACGCCCCCGAGGGAAATACAAGCTAAAGACTTTCCGGGAGTGTCGCGGGCGACAGGGCAGGTGAGGGGGTGATGGTTCTTGAACGCCAACCGTTGTGTCGTCGTTGTGCGATAGGTTTCGGAGCTTTTCAATCAACAAAAAACTGAGAATCTAAAGGAAATCCGACCAAAAATTAAATGATGATAGTGATGGTTAGGAGTTACTATTACTTGTGTTTATTACAAGTTATTGTTATTGTGGTGTTTCCTGTGTTGTTTACGGTGTTATCTTTACCTTTTTAAGTATATATTTTATTGGGTATTGTTTTGATGGTTTAAGTGCTTTGTGACCCTGGTCTAGAAAAAGCGCTCTACAAATATTACTGACTGACTTACTTCTCTGGGGCGTATATGTTGGCAAGAATCTAGTATCATTATGCAGAGAAAAATATACAATGTATTAGGATATATTTATTATCACGATACAGGGACAAGGATAGAATGTATTGCGATATATTACAATATTGTAGGAGCAAAAATATAAAGAGTATTGCCTGTATTTACAGACCACATGACCCTTGACAAAGTCGTAACTGCTTTCATTTGTTTTTAAAACCAAAATATGGCTTTAAAAGCTGCTGAAGGCACTGTATCCTCTCGTCCTCAGTCAAGGCAAGGATCTCGCAGGATTTCACTGTTGCTTTAGCTACGGATTACGTAATGATTGCATCTAGTGGTCAGAAGTTTTATTGCAACACAAAAATTGACAAACCTATAATTCATTTAACTTATTTTTATTTAAACACAATTTAATTAGCATTAAACTATTAAATAAGTATAGGTAAAATATAATTATTTGATACAGTGCTGTCATATATTGATTCAGTATTTTTTTGTTTTCATGTTGACCACTGGAAGGTTTAGCTAATATTATCAAATATTTGTGTTCATGTTTATAAATTGACCTATAAAGATGCCAGTTATCAAGTCAAGATTTTTAAGGAGGCTCCAAATAAGAGTGACACTGACGTCGGAAGGAATGAAAAAAAAAAGAAAAGATATTAACCTTCCAAGATTGAGAATATCGCAATCAAGCCCCCCGTCACAGCCGGGTCGGTCAATATACTATTTTCTCGGCCCGTTACTCAAACTGTTCAAATATTTCGGCCCCTTGAGTCATCGAGTTCCTGACCCCCCTATTTTTAAAATAAATGACCGAGGTTGAAAGACAGAAAAAAAAAAAAAAAGTGCCGTTAAAAAGAGAAGTGCTTTTTATTGATGCCTCTTTTTATGGAATGTGAATTGTGTATTTGAGGGTGTCTGGCAGGCGAGGCCCGTCCCCCAGCGGACCCCCCCCCCGGTCCAATTCCACCTGCAGCGCTCATCGCTCACCACATTTGTTTCCTCGCACACATACAGCTTTTGTTCATTTCCCCATCTTATGAGACTGACATCTCCTCCTCCACGACTCACACCAAATGAGGGATGTGACACGAGCAGATGAGGAAGATCACGTTTTTACCGAGTATCCGTCCGCATCTCCATGAATTATGGAGTGGCGTGAGCGGCCGGTGGCGACGGTTCTTATATGTCCGTCGGTCGTTTCTCCGGTAAAGGCCGCGGTCTACTTCGCCATGCTCGCACAATCTTCCTGCTCCACTGCCCGCTTGGCATCGGCCTGTCCATCTGTTTGTCTGTTTGCCTCCTGGCGTCTTCCCGACCGCCTCCCGTTTACACCAGGCTTCCTTTCGGCGTCTGCGATTCACATGTCAGCCCGGACTACGCTGCGAGAGACAGGCCAGAGCAGCGCCGCCGCCGCCGCAGTAGTGTGCACACCTCAGCCTGGCGTCCATACCGATGGGCTCTCGCCCCGGCCCTCTTGACAGCCCCCCATCGGAGCACATTACCATTCGCACGCAAACTTTTATTCACACGTGCACACAAACCGTCCCCCGTGGTAGACAATGTGCCGCCGACGGTTGCCAGGTTTTCGTATCTGTAGGCGCTGATTTATGTCTCGTGCCAGAAGGTGCTTTCACGAAGACCCAACACTTCGCGGCACCTTTGGGGATTTTTTGAGAAAAAGAAAAGCCGGAACACATTGGAAACGTATCGACTTCTGTCGACTCAGACGGACGGACGGGTCATGATCGTATGATAGTTGACAAGGTAAAATGTTGACTTGATGTCTAATATCCGTGCAGAAAAAGGTCAAATTTTGATCTTGCTTTTTGGTAATTATGAAAATACAAACATCAAGAAATGTTGCAAGTTTAATCAACACAGATTATGTTTTTAATCAACCATTGTAAATGTGAGCCAAAGGCTTTAGAACAAATGTGTTTGAGGTATCCCTGGTGTTGGCTCTGGGTCAAAATGAACGACCTCCCTCGAATATATTAATACATTTGCACTGGTAGAGGTCGTTCATGTTGACCCAAAGGGCAACACAAGGGATACCTCAAACACATGCGTTTTCGGGCCTTTGGGTCACCTTGACCCAGTGATAACATAATGGTTAAGATTGCACTTAATCCAAATTAAAACTTTTTTTTTTAAACAATACTTTGAGTTTTTTAATCGTTTTTTTTTTTAGTTCTGATTATACTAGATGTGTTTCGTGGACATTTTTCTTATGTATGGATTAGTTATTGGTTCAGAGTACTAGCAAAAACATTGAAAAAAAAATCCCCAAAAAACTTCTTTATTTTTGGTTTAATTTTATTTTTTAATAATACTTCAGAACCAGAATAGTCCAAGATGTATATGAATGCTACCATGTTATTCTGGTTCTTACTTTCAGATCTATTCATGGTCAGGCTCCTCCTTACATCAGTGATCTGATCCAGCCTTACACCCCAGCTCGGGCTCTGAGGTCTGTGGATCAGAATCTACTGATGGTTCCTCGCACACGGTTCAGGACCAGAGGAGAGAAATCTTTTCAGGCTGTTGCTTCTAAGCTTTGGAACGATCTTCGTCTCTCTTTGCGCTTGATGGATCTACTGACTCCTTTAAGAAACATCTTAAGACGTTTCTTTTTGTTCAGGCTTTTCCTTGATTTTCTGGAACTCCTGTGTTGTTCTCAGTATTATCTTGATCTTTAAAGTATGTACTTTTTTGAGTATTGTTTTGATTGTTAAAGTGCTTTGTGACCCTGGTCTGGAAAAGCGCTATAAAAATTAAAATTACTTACTTACTTATAAAACGTTGCAAATAGTTTCCCTTTTCCACAAAAAAAAGGGACTTTGAAAAGCAGGTGACTACACTACTTGCTGGTAAAGCCGTCAAAGTGCAAATGAGAATGCTTTTCGTCCGTCCAGTGCACCCCCCCCCCCCCCCCGCCCCCTCCTGCGACCTGTGTCATGATTCTCCCCGAAAATAAATATGCATCGGTCTGCAAAGGCGAAAGCTGCCGCGTTGCAGGAGCCGTGATTTGTTGCCGTTAGCAGCTCTTTCATTGGAGACCCGGACGACTAAAGCACACAGTTCCCTCAGCCACTTTGTAGCTGTCAGCGCCGCTCCTGCTCGGCTTGTTCCGCCGGCGTGGTTTGACATTGTGCTGAAGAGAGACCAGACGCTCCTCATCGTCGGGGAACGACGACCCCCCAGCAGCAGGGGAACTTGGGGTCGGGACAAATGAGTCTGTTAGAAAATCTTAGCGCTACAACTGCTGGGATTCTCAGATCTGGACAATAAAGCGCCGGTTCTGCCCACAAACGCCGGGCCGGTGCCCTCTGCCAACATCCGGGGGCGAGTCGCCCCCGCTGGGACTTTTTTTCGACAGGTCCGGCTGTGAGTCACGCCGACGTGGTTCTCGGGACGCGAGTTTTTTTTTGATATTCACGGGGTGGACTCCTTGTCACAGGTCTTTTTTTTTTAAAAACCCTGAGCCCGGCAGCGAGTGTGTGGGTGTTCACCTGCGTCAAAACGCACAAAGCTGTCAAAAGGAGCAGTCGGGACGTGGTACGGCGAGAAAAAAAGAACCCAGGACATCATGGGGAATATATTTGTACGCTTGACAAAATTAATTTTGAAAAAAAGTTGTGTTAATAACCTCCAGCTGGGACAACAGTGATCAATAATAATCGCCACTTCTTCTCGGGTCACACGAGTTTTCGTGTCTAGACACCAATGACTGCTGATGCGTACAGTCTTTATGGATTCTAGGGTCGTGTCAAAGGGCAATTTTTGGCTTTTCCAGGTAAATCTTGAGGGACTTTTTTACTACACAGTTCCAGCTCTTTTCAACGATACTCGAGTCGACTTTACTCGGTTGTGTTGGGTTTCCACTGGCCTTCAAACATACTCTCCATCGGCGTGGCTTCTTAACATAGGACTCCAAATCCTTGAGACAATGGTGTACTTACCAGACCTTGTGTTATCCTTTGGTGCCCCAAAAAAACAAATGACTTTGAGGTATCCATTGTGTAGTCTCTGGGTCAAGATGAACATGGCTTTCAGAAATACATATGCAGTCGTAGAGGTCGTTCACCTTGACCCAGAGGCAACACCAGGGATATCACAAACATGTTTGTTTTTCATCCATGCATCCATCCATCCATGCATCCATCCATCCATCCATCCATCCATGTATCCATCCATCCATCCATCCATCCATGCATGCATCCATCCATCCATGCATCCATCCATGTATCCATCCATCCATCCATGCATCCATCCATCCATGTATCCATCTATCTATCAATGCATATATCCATGTATCATCCATCCATCCATCCATGTATCCATCCATCCATGCATCCATGTATCCATCCATGTATCAATGCATATATCCATGTATCATCCATCCATCCATCCATGTATCCATCCATCCATGCATCCATGTATCCATCCATGTATCAATGCATATATCCATGTATCATCCATCCATCCATCCATCCATCCATGTATCCATCCATCCATGCATCCATCCATCCATGCATGCATGCATCCATCCATGCATGCATGCATCCATCCATCCATCTATCTATCTATCTATCTATCTATCTATCTATCTATCTATCTATCTATCTATCTATCTATCTATCTATCTATCTATCTATCTATCTATCTATCTATCTATCTATCTATCCATTCTGAGATGACAGAGCACAACGAAGCAAAAAATGCAACTTAGCCTGAAAATAACTGTGAAGATTGAACAAAAAAAAGTTATTTTAAAAGCAGATTGACTCACACTGCGAAAATGTATCAAATCATTAATTAAAAGTAATACATTTGCTTGTCTATTAAGATCATTTTCTAGTGTCCATGAATTTCCTAAATGAGGATATGGACAAATAACCATTATTATCCCGACTCAGTATTATATTATCGTATCTTATAAAGCAAGTTATTGCCTTTAAAGTAAAGATCGGTCGTTTTTATCGTCACCATTTCACCCGAGTTGTCCCCAAGTAGGTATTTTTTTGCAAGACTTTTTTATTTAAATACCTTCAGGAGAACCTTGTATATTTCAAACACTCCAGATCATGAATGGAACAAACAAGCTTCTCTTACGCACCTGATGTCAGAGCGAGCGAGCTCCAGCTCCGGTGATGACCTTTTCAATACATCTCTCATACATATTAACCTTGTAGGTAGAACAGGAAGGTGTGGGAGGGATGGACTGACAATGACTGTCCTTCAGGGAGCAGTGTGTGGTTGTGTGTGTGTGAGTGTGTGTGTGTGAATGGACTCTATCAGTGGCAGAAACCATGTGATTAATTTACTCATGTTTGTGCTTGTGGCATTTGCGAAAATTCACTTTGAG
Organism: Callionymus lyra; assembly: GCF_982586985.1. Taxonomy (NCBI): domain Eukaryota; kingdom Metazoa; phylum Chordata; class Actinopteri; order Syngnathiformes; family Callionymidae; genus Callionymus; species Callionymus lyra. The sequence goes on from NC_141831.1 coordinate 12,196,542, forward strand.
TGGGTGCTGATGTTTCATTGTAGGCGAAATAATAAAATAAAAATAAATAGACAATCGACCTGCTTGAGTAACTGTTTTAAATAACAGTTAAGCACAAGTGTGTGGTTTTTTTTTGTTTTTTTTACACAATCGCTACTGCATCTTGTGATTTTTGTCTTTTAAACATACATTTCATTATATTATTTGACATTATTTGTGTGTATTTTAATTTGTTTTTCTCCATTTCAACAGGTTGAAATCATGAAACATTTCACGTCAAGGCTTAAAATGTATAAAAAAGTATCTATTAATATAAATAATAAAGGTTTTAGTCTACAGAAAGTGAGAATCCGAGTAAAAAATGCAATTTATTTAACTTTTAAAAAATTAAATTAAATTGGGCTTAAACAACACTGATCGTATGCGATTATAAAACAATTGAATCAAACATTAGTTGAACCAGTGGTCAGCCTACCACTAGGGGGCGAACACCTAGTTAACACTTGATAAAATAGCCTAAAATAGGGATGTCAATTGATGGACCGTGTGCATGATTAAACCTTTACGCGAGCTCGATCCGAGATGATTTCGTTAAGAACAAGATCTATCTGGAATAATTTGACTTATTGACAGAATTAATCGATTATTGTTTATGTTCGTGAGTTTATATTTGTTCATGTGTGTATGTTCCTTGCATGTGTGTTTGTTTATGTTTGTGAGTTTATGTTTGTGCACGTGTGCATGTTCTTGCATTTGTGATCGTTTATGTTCGTGCGTTTATATTTGTTCATGTGTGTATGTTCCTTGCATGTGTGTTTGTTTATGTTCGTGAGTTTATGTTTGTGCATGTGTGTTTATGTTTTTGCATGTGTGTTTTTTTACATGTGTGTTTGTGCATTTATGTTTGTGCATTCATGTTTGTGCATGTGTGTTTTCTTATGTGTGTTTTTGGTTTTACGTTTGTTTACATGTGTGTTTGTGCATTTATGTTTGTGCATTCATGTTTGTGCATGTGTGTTTTCTTATGTGTGTTTTTGGTTTAACGTTTGTTTACATGTGTGTTTTTGCATTTATGTTTGTGAATGCGTTTGTTTACATGGGTGTGTGTGCGTTTATGTTTGAGCATGTGTGTTTTTTTATGCTTGTGCATTTATATTTGTTCATGTGTGTATGTTCGTACATGTGTTTGTTTGAATGTGTGTTCGTGCATTTATGTTTGTGCATGTGTTTGTTTGCATGTGTGTTTTTGCATTTAAATTTGTGCGTGTGTTTGTTTACATGTGTGTTTTTGCATTTAAATTTGTGCGTGTTTGTTTACATGTGTGTTTGTGCGTTTATGTTTGAGCAATTGTGTTTGTTTATGCTTGTGCATTTATATTTGTTCATGTGTGTATGTTCGTACATGTGTGTTTGTTTAAATGTGTGTTTGTGCATTTCTGTTTGTTCATGTGTTAGTTTACTTGTGTGTTTTTGCATTTATGTTAGTTTACTTGTGTGTTTGTGCATTTATGTTTGTGCATGTGTTTGTTTGCATGTGTGTTTTTGCATTTACATGTGTGCGTGTGTTTGTTTACATGTGTGTTTGTGCGTTTATGTTTGAGCAATTGTGTTTGTTTATGCTTGTGCATTTATATTTGTTCATGTGTGTATGTTCGTACATGTGTGTTTGTTTAAATGTGTGTTTGTGCATTTCTGTTTGTTCATGTGTGTTAGTTTACTTGTGTGTTTTTGCATTTATGTTTGTTTAAGTGTGTGTTTGTGCATTTATGTTTGTGCATGTGTTTGTTTGCATGTGTGTTTTTGCATTTACATGTGTGCGTGTGTTTGTTTACATGTGTGTTTGTGCGTTTATGTTTGAGCAATTGTGTTTGTTTATGCTTGTGCATTTATATTTGTTCATGTGTGTATTTTCGTACATGTGTGTTTGTTTAAATGTGTGTTTGTGCATTTCTGTTTGTTCATGTGTTAGTTTACTTGTGTGTGTTTGCATTTATGTTTGTTTAAGTGTGTGTTTGTGCATTTATGTTCAAGCATTTGTGTTTGTTTACGCACTTTGTCCATTTATGTTCAAGCATTTGTGTTTGTTTATGATTGTGCGTTTATGTTTGTCCATGTGTGTATGTCCGTGCACATGAGTTTAAGTGTGTGTTTATGCATTTTTTTTTGTGCATCTTTGTTTACGTGTGTGCTTGTGCGTTTTTGTTTTGAGCATTAGCGTTTGGTTGTGCATTCATGTTTGTTCATGTGTGTACCTTCGTGCATGTATGTGTGCGTTCATTCATATACGTCTGTTTATTAATATTACTTACTTTACTTTTAATTAACTTAAAATACATTTCCCTCCATGAGAAAAGCTGCAGTTATAACCTCAAGACATGAGTAAACGATGCCAGAGAAACAAAAGCAAAGATATAACTGGAATAATTTCACTCATTGACAACATATTAAATGGATAATTATATCAATATAAGCGTTATGTTTATATTATCTATAAGAGTCAGAAGAAACTTTCATTGACGTGGACGGAACTCGAAAGACGATGGACTCTCGATGATTTCGTTCTCTTTTTAAAAAATGCGGGAAAAATCGAAGGATGTTCAATACTTCACTCATGGACCATTTAATCTAAAGAGATCTTTTGTGAAGCAAAAGTCACTTTCTCTTTGTGCCGATCATGCATCCGTGGTCAATAAAAACACGGCCATGAGGTGGAATCAGACCATTTGGGTGAAAATGAAGCGTTGGACGGCAGGTCATCTGCTGCCAGCTATTAGGCTCTGATGAGTGTTTGTTCTGCAGCGGCTGAAGAGAAGCAGGTCAATTTAAGAAAGCGCTCGCTGCCCCGCCGAGACGCCGCCGCTCTTCCTGATCACGCCTCCATATTCGCCAGATGAAAATGTGCCGCGACACACTGAGACAAACTGACACACACTGACACACACTGACACACACTGAGACACACCGAGACACACCGAGACACACCGAGACACACCGAGACACACCGAGACACACCGACACACACCGACACACACCGAGACACACCGAGACACACCGACACACACCGACACACACCGACACACACCGACACACACCGAGACACACCGACACACACCGACACACACCGACACACACCGACACACACCGAGACACACCGAGACACACTGAGACACACTGCGACACACTGCGACACACTGACACACACTGACACACACTGACACACACAGCGACACACTGAGACACACTGAGACACACTGACACACACTGAGACACACTGAGACACACTGAGACACACTGCGACACACTGAGACACACTGAGACACACTGAGACACACTGAGACACACTGACACACACTGAGACACACTGACACACACTGACACACACTGAGACACACTGAGACACACTGAGACACACTGAGACACACTGCAACACACTGAGACACACTGAGACACACTGCAACACATTGACACACACTGACACACACTGAGACACACTGAGACACACTGACACACACTGACACACACTGACACACACTGACACACACTGAGACACACTGAGATACACTGAGACACACTGAGACACACTGAGACACACTGCAACACACTGAGACACACTGCGACACACTGAGACACACTGACACACACTGACACACACTGAGACACACTGACACACACTGAGACACACTGAGACACACTGAGACACACTGACACACACTGAGACACACTGAGACACACTGACACACACTGAGACACACACTGAGACACACACTGAGACACACTGCGACACACTGAGACACACTGAGACACACTGAGACACACTGACACACACTGACACACACTGAGACACACTGAGACACACTGACACACACTGACACACACTGACACACACTGACACACACTGAGACACACTGACACACACTGAGACACACTGAGACACACTGACACACACTGAGACACACTGAGACACACTGACACACACTGAGACACACACTGAGACACACTGCAACACACTGAGACACACTGAGACACACTGACACACACTGACACACACTGACACACACTGAGACACACTGAGACACACTGACACACACTGACACACACTGACACACACTGAGACACACTGACACACACTGAGACACACTGACACACACTGACACACACTGAGACACACTGAGACACACTGACACACACTGACACACACTGACACACACTGAGACACACTGAGACACACTGAGACACACTGAGACACACTGAGACACACTGAGACACACTGACACACACTGAGACACACTGAGACACACTGAGACACACTGACACACACTGACACACACTGAGACACACTGAGACACACTGAGACACACTGAGACACACTGAGACACACTGAGACACACTGACACACACTGAGACACACTGAGACACACTGAGACACACTGAGACACACTGAGACACACTGAGACACACTGAGACACACTGAGACACACTGAGACACACTGAGACACTGAGACACACTGAGACACACTGAGACACACTGAGACACACTGAGACACACTGAGACACACTGAGACACACTGAGACACACTGACACACACTGAGACACACTGAGACACACTGAGACACACTGAGACACACTGAGACACACTGACACACACTGAGACACACTGAGACACACTGACACACTGAGACACACTGAGACACACTGACACACTGAGACACACTGAGACACTCGTGACGCCGCCATCATGAGCTTGATGTCGGAGTCGGTCGTTCGTTCATCATCGTGTGTTTTTCATCCTTCGAAGATCCTCGTGATGAGGAACAACTTCAGCTTTTTCAAGGGAGGAAAAACGTACTCGAATATATTTCATATTTGTGTATTCTGAACTTTAAATTAATAGTACTAATAAAAACAATAGTATTTGTACAGAAGGTTTGTTTCCAGTTCGAGGCGTCCTTTCTGTGTGTAGAGTTTTTTCTGGATGCTTGGGTGTGTGTGTATTAGTGTGTGTTTGTGTGCATGTATTCGCGTGTGTACATCTATTTGTGTATATGTGTGCTTTTGCTTGTTAGTGTCAGAATGCGTATTTGTATGTTTGTGTTATAGTTTGTGCAAGAGTGTGTGTTTGTGTGATTTTGTGTGTGTTTAATGTGCATGTGTTTGTGTGTGTACTTGTTCTAGAATGTTTGTTTATGTGTGTGTTTGCGTATGTATGTACAGTATATCTGTGCATGTGTTTGTTTGTGCGTTTCATTGTGCATTCAAGATTGTGCATGTGTGTATGTTTATGTGCGTGTTTGTCCGTTTATGTTGCGCATGTGTGTGTGTTTGTGTGCGTGTATGTTTGTACATGTGTGCTTATGTATGTTCCAGCATTTGTGTTTGTTTAGGTTTTTATGTTTACGTTTGTTCATGTGTATGTTCGTGCATGTGTGTTTGCATGTTTATGTTTGTGTGCGTTTATGTTAGTGCATGTGTGTGTATGTATGTTCTTGCATTTGTGTTTGTTTATGTTTGAATGTTTATGTTTGTTCATGTGTATGTTCGTGCATATGTGTTTGCACATTTATTCTTGTGCATGTGTGTATGTTTGTGTGCGTTTTGATGTTGCATGTGTGTGTATGTATGTTCTTGCATTTGTGTTTGTTTATGTTTGTATGTTTACGTTTGTTCATGTGTATGTTCATGCATATGTGTTTGCACATTTATTCTTGTGCATGTGTGTATGTTTGTGTGCGTTTTGATGTTGCATGTGTTTGTATGTATGTTCTTGCATTTGTGTTTGTTTATGTTTATGTTTGTCCATCTGTATTTTTGTGCATGTGTGTATGTTTGTGTGCGTTTTGATGGTGCATGTGTTTGTTTACGTGTGTGATTGTGTGTTTCTGTTTATGCATTCTTGTTTATGTGTTTTTGTTTTTTCATGTGTGTATGTTTGTGCATATGTGTATTTTTGTGTGCGTTTATGTTAGTGCATGTGTGTTTATGTATGTTCTTGCATTTGTGTTTGTTTATGTTTGTATGTTTATGTTTGTTCATGTGTACGTATGTTCGTGCATATGTGTTTGCACATTTATTCTTGCGCATGTGTGTATGTTTGTGTGCGTTTTGATGGTGCATGTGTTTGTATGTATGTTCTTGCATTTGTGTTTGTTTATGTTTATGTTTGTTCATCTGTATTTTTGTGCATGTGTGTTTGCACGTTTATGTTTGGGCATGCGTTTGTTTACTTGTGCGTTTCTGTTCATGCATTCTTGTTTATGTGTTATTCTTTTTTCATGTGTGTATGTTTGTGCATGTGTGTGTTTGTTTGTGCATTCATGTGTATGTACGTGCATGTGTGTGTTTGCCTGATGCGTACATGGGTTTACTCCAGGTACCCCAAAAAAACAACACACACATCTTGACTGAGAAATCTAAATTTGTCCCCAGGTGTCTGTGTGTGTGTGTGTGTGTGGTTGTTTGTCTATGACTTCATGTCCAGGGTGTCCCACTGCCTCCTGCCCTAAGTAGCTGGGATAGAAACGAGCCATGACAATAAATACAAACAAATGACATGGAAAGAGATTTGAAGCGAAAATGAATTCAATTAAAACACGTTCCTATCATCGACTTGAATTGATCTACTTCACAGGAACGTCTGGAGTCGAGCATTAAACCCTCGACGACGAGAACGTGTGTGTAGATCGATGTTGACTCTGATGATTCTGCCGCCAACGTGGCCTCGGATGTGGGTTTGATCGTCGCTGGCGCTCGTCCAATGGCTTCCATAAATTAAACAAACCTGGCAGCGGGATCCAGTCGGCGCCGCCGCCGCTTATTTTATTGCCATTATTACGACTTAATCTTACAGCCGGAGAAACAATTACAGTTATAGGATCGGGTCGGATTGACGGCGCGGTTCGCTGACGGTTCTTCGTTACGTTCGCGGAGAAACGGTTTGTTTCGTTTATTCTAAAGAAACCACGGCGTGGAAATAAAAACCAGGACGAGGCTGATGATGATGTTTGTGTTCAACTGTGATCAGAAGCTGACGATGAAAGTTCATTATTACCTTCAGTGACACAACTGTGTGTAGAAGTCAAGTGTGTGAGTGATAGAAATGTTTGTGTGTCTACAGGTGAAAGGATGATACAAGCATAAGTGCAGGCATGTGTGTGTGATTGTGTGTTTGTGTGATCATGTTTATCTGCATGTAACTGTGTGTGTGTGTTCATATGTATGTTTGTGTGTGTACTAATAAGTCCGGGGATATGTGTGCGTTTGTGTGCATGCATTGATGTGCGAGTGCATGTGTGTATGTTTTGTGTGTAAGAGCTTATGCGTGTGTTTGTTTTTGTGTGCGAGTGTGCATTTGTGTGCGAGTCTGTGAGTATATTCGTGTCTGTATAAGTGTGTATCAGCACTTGTGTGCGTGTTATTTTGGTCTCTGTATGTGTACATGTGTGTTAGCATTTGTTTGTGAGTGTGTGTTTGTGTGAGTGTGTATGTTTATGTTTGTGTGTGTTAAAAATAAAATACTTGGTTTATGTTTTTTTGTGAATGTGTATCAGAGTGTGTTTAAGCTTGTGTGTGTGTAAAAGTGTTTGTGTGTGTGTGTGCATGTGTATATGTTAGTGTGTGCAAGAGTGTATGCATGGGTGTATGTGTGTGTGTAAATGTGTCTATGTGGGTGGGGGCAAGTGTGTATCTGTGGGTGAGTGTTTGTAAGTGTTTGTGTGTAAGTGTGTCTATGTGGGTACATGTAAGTGCGTGATTAGTGTGTGTGTATGTGCGTGTGTATACTGTGTGTATGTGTGCGTGTTAGTCTATATAGGTGGGTGCAAATGTGTATGTGTGTGTTTGTAAGTGAAGTGTGCGTGCGTATAAGTGTGTATAAGTGGGTGCATGAGTGTGTGTTCATGTGTTGGATACAAAACGATGTCACAGTGAAGTTTTAGTTTCATCACATGAAACAGATTCTCTTGAAAAACGTTTCCAGTTGAAGACGCGACTCAAGAACCTCTGGACCGAGGTGAGTCCAGACCAGATCCTCCCTCAGATCCTCCTTGAGATCCTCCCCGAGATCCTCCCTGAGATCCTCCCTGAGATCCTCCCTGAGATCCTCCCTGAGATCCTCCCTGAGATCCTCCCTGAGATCCTCCCTGACTCCAATGCTACATGAGGCGAGGAGGACCCTGAGAGACCCCCCCCCCCCGACCCCCCTCCACGCCCGCCACACATGAAGACCGGCTGATAGTCCACGACACCGACCTGGCCCCCGGTCGCTCACATCTGAGCGGGCACTGACCCACTACTACACGTGCACGCCCGGGGAGAGAGAGGAGGAGGAGGGTCCGCCCCTGAACCTCCAACCCGTCTCCCCCGTGTGGGCTGGAGTTTCTGTCGGCATCAATTATTCAGCGTCCATCTAAGATAACACTCGCGGCCAGGATGGATGAGCTCTATTTCTGTACGGTACTTCATAACAACTGAGACAGGAGGCATTTTTTATCTTTGAGCTTCAGACGGCGACAGACCTTCTCTCCACTGTACCGGTGGAGGAGGAGGAAGGAAAAAAAAAAAGTTGAAGTGTCTGAAAAATGCTCTTAACACTCTACATCCCTCTCTCTCGGCCACGATTCCCAGATGTCAGCACTTTGTAGATCAGAGGGACATGCTTATTTCCTGCTCACTGGGACATTTATCTTAGGTGTTGCTCAGACGCGCCACGACAACGGTGACAAAAAGGCTTGTTTTTTACACAATACCATTTTTTTTTTTTTACTCGATAAAAAAAACAAAAACTCCCTGAAGATTTTTGTCAGTGTTAGTCAACCTCAGTAGACAAACACAGACTTTTCAGGAATATTTTAGCAGCTCTGGTTGAGATTCTGTTTTTTTTGGTTCCCGAGAGGATCACCATGTCGCAAAAGTGCCTCAAGTGCGAGAGACGGAGAGTAGAGCGCGTGACCTTTTGAGGTCACTGCTCATTCGTCGACGAGGCACATCGGTGGTTAAAAAGTAGGAGTATTATCACGTGTAAACATATGTTTCCTCCCATAGTTAAAAAACAGAAAAATCACTGTCAAAATTTTGGTTATTATTAAGTCGACCGAGAAAAAGTGCGGCTCTGGGGCCACATCCAACCGTTTGACTGTATTACTGTGGTCAGAATTGAATGAATAAAATAAAATTAGTTATTTTTATGATGTACTTCCAAACTAAATATATGTTTTTGGTTATTTCATGAAAACTTTTGCACCATAATTACCCCAATATTTTGTATATATATTTTTTAATTTTCCTACATTTTTTTTTAATTTTCGAAAAACAACTCCTCCAATTAAAAAACATGGAAAATTGTCCTTAAATAAGCAAATATAAGTAGAAGTGCTGCAGGATATATATTATTCCAATAATTTTGGGGGATAAGAAAAATAAAATAAAATGCTGTGTTTGTTTGCCTGTAAGTGTATGTATGTGCATGAGTGTGTGTGTGCGTGTAAGTGTGTCTATGTGAGTGCATGTAAGTGTGTGTATGAGTGTGTGTTTAAGTTTGTGTGTGTGTGCGTGTAAGGTAAGGTAAAACTTTATTGATCCCTCAGGAGGTGTAAGTGTTTTGTAAGTGTGTCTATGTGGGTGCATGTAAGTGTGTGTATGAGTGTGTAAGTATACTGTGAGTATGTGTGTGTATCTGCAAGTGTGTGTGCGTTTGTGTGTTAGGACATGTGGGTGTGTGCAAGTGTATATGTGGGGGTGTTTGTGCTTGTATATGTGTAAGTGTGTGCGTTTGTATGTGTAAGTGTGTGTGACAAGAAGAAAAAATCCTAAAACCAAAAAAACTCTAAGAATGTATATTTCGAAGTAGTAGTAATAGAGTAATAAATAGGTAACTAGTTATAAATCCTTAAAATAAAATCAATATAAATAAAAAAATGAGAGCCTGTCCCTACTATACTGTCTTTTACATCAGTAATTATATTTACTTTCTTTTCTTCCTGCTCCTTTCAAAGTAAAAGATTAAATCCATTAGGTCTAGCTGCGTAAACATAAAATAAATGTGTTAATAATAATAATAATAATTATGTTTTCTCTGTGGCTCGACATCTTTAACTTACACATCATCAGAAGGTGATAAGATGAATTAAAAAACAGCCTCTCGCTGCAACATCAGGACACATTAAAACTAAAGCATGTAGGAGTCGAAGGATTTATACATTATACAGAGCGAAGCTATTAAAGCTCATAAATCCAGCAAAGGCTCTGGTTATTGAGCAACGGCACTAATGTATGTTCGCATGAACTGATGGAACGAGCGCCAGAGGAGGCCGAGCTGCTGCTGAAGAGACGCTAATGCATGGATTCAAACATATAGAAGCTTTAAATCAACATTTTATTCTTTTATTCACACATTTAAGTGCAAGTATTACCAATTATAAATAAGTTATTGTGGCCTCGCTCCTCATTTTCACAGCAACACACAAGTTAAAGGGGGAAAAACAACCAAATTAAAGGAAATATAACCGTGATTAAAAACTAAAACTTTCATCCATCCATCATTCCACCATCTATTTATCCATTTATCAATCCATCCATTCAGGATTTTATCCATCCACCCATTTAACCACCAGTCCATCCTCTCTCTCTTCGTTCAGCCAGTCACCAATCCATCATCTAGCCATCGCTTTCTTCCTTCATCCGTCCATCTCTTCTATCCATCCATCCATCCATCCATCCATCCATCCATCCATCCATCCATCCATCCATCCATCCATCCATCCATCCATCCATCCATCCATCCATCCATCCATCCATCCATCCATCCATCCATCCATCCATCCATCCATCCGTCTAGTCAGAAAACTATTCCTGCCTTTCTCCATCCTTCATTTACCTGTTCAACCATCAAACCATTCATCCCACCCTCCATCCATCATCCATCCTTCTCTTTATCCATCCAGTCCTCAATCCATTCATCCCTCCATTCATCATTCATATATCCCTCCTTTCAACCATAAATCAATCCATTCATCCCACCTTTCATCCATCCACCCATCCCTCCATTTCTTCCCTTACCCATACACCCCTTCCTTTATTCATTCATACATCCACCACTCCATTTACTCATCAATTAATCAATCCATCTCTCCCCCTTTATCATTCTTCCATCCCTTTGTCTATCCATCAAGTCAACACTCCCTTCATCAATCCCTTCATCATTACATCCATCCATCCCTCCCCTCACCATCCTCCCTCCCTTCATTCACCCATTCATCCCTACGTTCATCAATCAATCCATCACTCCCTATATCCATCCAACCATTCCTCATGTCATCCATCCATTCATCCCACCCTTCATCCATCCAGCCATCCCTCCATTCATTCCTTCACCCATCCACCCCTTCCTTTCTTCATTCATACATCCACCCCTCCATCTATTCATCAAGTAATCAATCCATCTCTCCCTCCCTTTATCATTCATCCATTCCTCCCTCATTCCATCTATCCATCCCTCCCCTCACCCATCCATCCCTCCCTTCATCAATCAATCCACCCCTCCCTTCATCTATCCATCCATCACTCCCTTTATCCATCCAACCATTCCTCATTTCATCCACCCCTCCATCCATCCATTTATTCATCAAGTAATCAATCCATCTCTTCCTCCCTTTATCATTCATCCATTCCTCCCTCTATCCTTCAATACAACACTCCCTTTATCAATCCCTTCATCATTCCATCTACCCATCCATCCTGTCCTTCATTCACCTATCTATCACTCCCTTTATCCATCCAACCATTCCTCATTTCATCCACCCCTTCATCCATCCATTTATTCATCAATTAATCAATCCATCTCTCCCTCCCTTTATCATTCATCCATCCCTCCATCTATCCATCAATACAACACTCCCTTCATCATTCCATCTACCCATCCCTACTCTCACCCATCCATCCCTCCCTTCATTCACCCATCCATCCCTCCCTTCATCAATCAGTCCACCCCTCCCTTCATCTATCCATCCATCACTCCCTTTATCCATCCAACCATTCCTCATTTCATCCACCCCTTCATCCATCCATTTATTCATCAAGTAATCAATCCCTCAATCTCTCCCTCCCTTTATCATTTATCCATTCCTCCCGCTATTCATCAATACAACACTCCCTTTATCAATCCCTTAATCATTCCATCTACCCATCCCTCCTCTCACCCATCCATCCCTCCATTCATTCCTTCACCCATCCACTCCTTTCTTTCTTCATTCATACATCCACCCCTCCATTTATTCATGAAGTAATCAATCCATCTCTCCCCCCTTTATCATTCATCCATCCCTTTATCTCTCCATCCATCCATCCGTCCAGTCCTTCATTCCCCTATCCATCCCTCCCTTTATCCATCCCTCCCTCAAATCATCAATGCATCCCATTTTTTATCCATCCATCAAATGTTACTTTGATTGAACTCAACACGTCTTGTGTCAACAAATAGATTCACTTGAAGTCATAACATTGTAATAACTTTAATCTCACATTCGTTCAAATGGATGAAACTTTATTTTTGCTTAAATCACAGTAAATTATTGTGTTGAACGATCTTCTTCCTAAATCAATCAAATCATCTCAGTTTGGTGATTATTGATTATTAGGTCAAAGAAATACTCCCCGATGGGTGCCAGCGTTTCCCCAGAGGTGTGTGTTGCTCAAGAGCACTCGAACCATCCATGGGTGCGTGTGTGTGTGTGTGTGTGTGTGTGTGTGTGTGTGTGTGTGTGTGTGTGTGTGTGTGTGTGTGTCAGGCTGTGAATGTGCCAGTCGGACAAGACGACGTCTGGACTGTCTGGGCCTGTGCACAGCGATGCGATACAGAATCACAGAGGGAAGTGAACCAGGGTCATGTGTGACCCGAGCTGCTCCCTGGTGAACACGGTTCTACTACACTGGACCCGTCAGTCACATGGTCGGCGGGCTCGCCGGGCGAAGACGTGCCGCCATTGGAAGGAGTTTCCGGGGCGACGAGGGAGAAGACAAGAAGTCTCCGGTCAATCACGGTCCGAGACACAACCCTCTGGAGTGCTGTGGTGTGGAAATGGATGGGAAGGGGGAACCCTGGTGTCGCCCTCTGAGGTCACTTCCTGTCAAACAACCCCCTCTACACCTGTCGCTACATTTTCTCTGAGCTTTTCGGAAACTACCTGGAACTTGAAATGCACTTGAAAGTGGATGTTTGAAACCACTTCTGAAGGTTGTCAGACTGACTTAACCATGTTTATTCATGCCAGTGTCGCAGGGCATTGGCTCCAATCCCAGCTGACTTTGGGCAAGTGCAGGGGAAACTCTCGGCAGGATATCTGGCCATCGAAGGACAAATACATACAGACTATATTGTACTACAGTAGCTCTTCATGAGTACAAGGTTTTTATTTTCCGCGTCAACAAGATTATAAGACTTAGTTACCAAATTATGAGTCAATTTGAAAAAATAGTTTTTATATTGAGGCAAGAAGAGGATTATTAGATTTGAGAGATGTTTTGAATTACCGTCCGGACCCAATACTATTCTAAAGGATTTTTTTAAATCTCTCTCTTTCAAGAAAACTGCTCCACAACTGCTTACTGGGTATTTTGTGCGACGAAGTTCCAACATATAATGTCCCATTGAGCACATTTGAACTTGAGTATTAGAAAAGTAAAAATAGATTAAATCACTTCAAAATTAAACAAGAGGTTTCATGAAACGGGTTCATGATTTTAAAGCTCAGTAGGTGGCGCTCTCTGTTAACAGCTACATGAGGTTTGATTAAAATAGTGGTTCAGAGCCAAAGATTATACATCATGATCTAGTACTGGTTTATGACACTTCCTCAGCTGTTTCATGAAACCTTAACCATATTTTCATGATATATTAAAGGCATTTTATTAAAAAAAATAATGTACTGTTTTGTTTAACCGCATCAGCTGTTTCATGAAATATCATGAGCTGTTTCATAAACCTCATCAGTCCATTCATTAAACATTGTAAGCTTTTTATGAAACCCAAAAAGCTGTATCACAAAGCCTCATAAGCAATTTCATGAACTATCAGCTGTTTCATGGAATCTCTTTTGCCGTTTCATGAAACCAAATCAGCCGTTTCGTGAAATATCATCAGTTCCTAATGAAAGCTGATAAGCTGTATCATGAAACCTTATAAGCCTTTTCATAAAACCTTACTTTCTGTTTCATGAAGCCCCAACAGCTATTTCATGAAATATAATCAGCTGTTTAATGAAACCTCATTAGTCGTTTCATAAAACCTTATGAGCCATTTAAAAAAAACTCACTTTCTGTTTCATGGAGCTTCATCAGCTATTTCATTAAATACAATCAGCTGTTTCATGAAACCTTATTTGCTGTTTCATTAAATATAATCGGCTGTTTCATGAAACCTTATTTGTTTTTTCATGAAGCGCCATTAGCTAATCCATTAAATATAATCAATTGTTTCTTGAAACCTTATCTGCGTTATCATGAAGCCTTATAAGCCATTTAATTAAATATAATCAGCTGTTTCATGAAACCTTATTTGCCGTTTCATGAAGCGTCATTAGCTATTTCATTAAATAAAATCAGCTGTTTCATGAAACCTTATTTGCGGTTTCATGAAACATCATTAGCCATTTCATTAAATATAATCAGCTGTTTCAAATAAACCTATTTATTGTTAATGAAGCAACATTAGCTATTTCATTAAACATAATCAGCTGTTTCATGAAACCTTATTTGCTGTATCACAAAGCCCCATGAGGTATTTCACGTAACATTATAATGTTTCATGAAACCTTAAGAACTTTCTCCTAAACTCAATTTGCTGTACCACAAAGCCGTTTCATGAAACCTCATAAGCAGTATCATGAAACCGTATCATGAAACCACCTCAAGGAAGTTGGTGTTCTTCCCAAGAATATCCAGAACCGTCTTCTAACTCGGTCAATACGAGGAACAACATCCGGACACGTGAGGTCTGGTAGTTACATCCGATCGCTTCAGCGTTACCGGTGTAAATAAACCGGTCACAGGGAGTCAGTGGAAGGTGTTAATCCTTAACTAATGAACTCCACCAGTAGCTGCTGCCTCCCTGGACTACACACCCCCTCGCTCTTGTGTGTGTTTGGGATTGGGGGGGGAAGGATAAAAAAAAAAGAAAAAAGAGGAGGGTTTTACAGGCTTCACTCTCCTGTCCCTCAGCCTGACAGCCACGACTCAGTCACACAATTTCACGGTTTGTGGGCAGTGCACACCAGCGCCTTCCCATCCCTGAGAGCAACACGTGTGTGTGTGTGTTTGCCCGGGCATACCAACAAACACACACACACACACACACAATCTGCCATTAATACTCGTGGAAAAGAAGAAATCAAATATTAATCCTTCAACGCCCCAACCTTGGGATTGAAAAAAAAAAAGAGAGGACTTACCATTTTATTATTGATTTCATGGAAATGAATTTCACAGACTTTCTCTACGATGTCTTCACTCTCAAAAGTTATGAAACCAAATCCTGAAAGAGAGAAAAGGGGGGAGAAAGAGAAAGACATGATGAGTTTCGTGGATCGTCATCAAGAACCGGGGATGGATTGTCTGGAGGAAGAAAAGACGGACATTGTTCGAACCGGTCGACGAAACGCATTGAATGGAGGACGGCAAAGATTCATCAGTATTTCATTAAACACACTTTTTATTTCCTATTGAAATCTCGGCGTAACAACAAGCAATTTCATTTACGTTAACGCGGGTCCGTCCGATATTTCGCACTGTATTTATCGGATAAAAGCTTAACCCCCTTTTTTGTCCCGACCCGAGAGGACGATTCTGAAAGAGCTTGGATCGTACCCTCCTGTGTTTTGATTGCCACGTACAAAGCGATCCGGCGAAAAAAAAGCCAAGGGTTTTTTTGTAAGGAAACTGATCCTCTATTACCATTGAAGAAGAGGGAAGCGGCACACAAGGAAAACATTTAGAGAATAAAAGCAACGAGTGGCAACCAGAAAGAAAAAAAAAAAAAAAGAGGAGGAGATGAGTTTCTTTTCAAAAGCCGCAAACACCAGATGATGATATGAAACCACCTCAGATTGAGCTTTAAGAGGGCGACACCGCAAACAGCTCGCCATCTGACACATGCAGGAGCAATTTATTACGGCGGTGTGTCAGGACGAGAGAGCGAGAACAGCCGTGGAGGAGGGGGGGGGGGCGCAGATTTAGTCAACAATAAAGAGGGCCGGGGGTAGTTGTTTATAGAGATGGATAAAAGTAAGTGTTGTCGTTTTATTCTCTTCTTCGTTTTGGTGGCGGATCAATCCTGAGGAAGCCACTAAAAGTCATTAGACACCTCGTGGAAGGAGGCGCAGTCGTCTCGGCGTGGAAAAGACGACGTCCGAAGATAGTCGTCACAATAGCGGCGACATTTTCACATGTTTCACGATACAAATATGGGCGCGAGATAATGTTTTTTTATGAATCAACGCAAAAGTTTGTAGCTTTAAATAAACCCAACAAAAGAGTGTGACAAAGAAGTGCGAGCTTTGGCGTTATTTTTATTTTTTATTTATTTTTAAAGTGTTGATGAAAAGTATTTCTGTGTGAAGAGAGTGAGGCGTTTTTTTAAGAGTTAAAAAAAACTGTCTTCAATTCATATGCAAAGTTATTAATACATTATTAAAAATGGTTAATGGTTAAAAAGTTTAAAAAAAAAGAAATTTCAAAGTAAAAAAATCAGTCAGAAACACATCATCACACAAATGTTTATATAGTAAGTGAGTAAAACAATTATATGATCAAAGCTGTAGGCAAATAATAATAATAATAATAATAACATTTCATTTTACGTTGCAGCAAAATAATTATGATTATTTAAAAAAAAAAAAAGACTTTTTTTTATGAATGTAAATCAGTGTCTTTAGAATATTCAATGGTTAAATTAAACACTTGAAATAATAAGAAATATTTTATTAAAATCGAAAATATCTAAAGGTAATTTAACACTTTTTAAAAGTGTGGACAAAGAATAACATTAATTAAAATTAACATTTATTTTAAGAGGAAAAGAAAAGTTGATTTAAAAGATTTTTTTTTATGTATACAGACTTATATTAGTGCAATCAGAATATTGTATTATTCCTTTTTACATTTCAAATGTTGATGATTATTTTTTTTTAAATTACACTTGAAATATTCTTAATTCAGTGTTTTTGTTTTTTATTTGTAGCATTTTTAATTGACTATAAAACATTGGCAAATAATAATCATTCAATTGACTTTAAGAGACGGCAAAATAATTATTAATTCTTTAAAGAAATATTTTTTATTGTTTTTTATTCAATTATATCAGAGCCATTTGAATATTAAGTTGTTTTTAATTTTATTTATAAATGTTTATATTTTAATTGAAATTATCTAAATTTATAGACTTTTAAACTTAATTTAAATATGTTGTTATTATTACTGCTAACATGAATTATTTTAAATAAATATTTAATAAAAAAAAAAGTTTGAATTATTCGAATTAAAATATAAAAGTCATTTTTACACTATGTGTAAACAAACAATAAAATTCTTATGAAATTTCGACGTTTTTCAATCCATTATTTAAAAAAAACAAATTCAACCTTTTAATATAGAAATTATTTTAATGAACAAATAACATGAAATTCTTAAAATTTACATTTATTTTTTTTTCATTTCAAAAGGATCATTAAATAATTTAAATAACACTATTTATTACATTAACAACCAAAAAAAAAAAAGTTTTTACAGATACATTTCACTTAAGTATGATAAAAAACACACACAAATACAAGTTAAAATAATGTGTTGACGTCACAGATGTCCGGTGCGTCTCTGAAGGTTCCGGAACCTCACGGTCGTTGAAACACGTCTCACACAAGCCTTAAAATATTTAGGCCAAAAAAAAAAAACCCCACTGAGCTATAACCTGTCTGAAAAGTAATGAGCCTCGTCTAATAATAGCAAAAGTCATTTTACCAGAACTGAATCATTGTCATGATCCTTCTCCCCTCCCCCGCTTCTGTCACATGCGACCACGTCCAAAACACTTTTTCTTTTTTTTTTTTACGAAAAAAAAATCTTGATGCGCGAGCAGATTAAACACCGACAACATCTTATCTAATGAGATCTTATGAGACAGAACATCAATTCCCCACCGAGCTAAAGCTACACCAGGAACCGCCGCAAGTGCGCGGCGAGGGCAGGAGGGGGCGTGAGTGAGGCGGGGACGATTGAAGGGGGGGGGGGCCCCAAGTTGGCTGCCAGTCGCTCGGGCCCCACCTTTTTCGCGCCGGCGCGACGAGCACTTTTGACAACCAACAAATCAACCGCCAGGAGTAATTTGTCACAGCGGGGGGGTGTGTGTTGGGGGGGAGTCTGGAGGGAATGAGGGTGAACGGGACGGGGAAGGTGGAAATGAAAGCGAGAGAGATGGGGGGGGGGGGAGAAAAAAAAGTGACAAGGAGAGAGGTTAGTGGACGTGGCCCCTGTCGCCCGGCACTCCTTCCTCCCTCCTACGAGTGGCTCCTCCATCAACTGACAGCAACATTTTCCAGCGCCCCATTATATCCAGCGGGGTCAGGGCCGATGCCGTGTCACCGCTGATGCCACCAGCAGGGGCCCCCCTTTTTTTTTTCCACACCTCCTGCGACTGGATCTCTTTTAGACGAACAAAAGGACATCTCGCTGCAGTGTAAACCACACCTGCAATCAGCCGAGAGGAGTGAGTCCAGAAACAAACGCACCTTTGCACCTGGTTTTCAACTCCATCCATCAAGAATCCGATAAATACAAACTAATAAACTCAAGCAAAATTTTCTTTGGAGCCATTTGCAGTTTAAATGAGTAAAAAAAAAGGAATATTCTATATATTATATATACTTAAAGGGATAGTTCACCCAAATTTCACTTGTTTTTACTCACCCCTCGTGTCGACTAAGGGTCTGGATTATTTCCCGAGTACATTTTCCGATAAATCCTATAGTTTATCTTTCATTTTTAATATTATCCTCTTTTCTTTTTAGCATTACTGATAGGAAATTCAAGATTTAAGTCCGTTCCAGGGTTTGAGAAAGCCAATACAAAGACACTGTTTATTTATTTAAGTGACATTCATCACATTCATTTCCTCAATACCTCGGAGGAGCCAAGGTCTCAAGTACATAATCTGACTTGATTTATCGGTTCCTTCTGGTCGTAATCTAGAATTAAACTTAGTTAATTTTTAAAAACTATAGGCAAACATGCTTGTTTATTTTAATGTAGTGTCCGGAGCTCAGTTGTCTTCGTCCGAAAAGACACTTAAAAACATTCAAATGCCTCTGTCTGTAACGTCCATCTTGAATTGAAGGAAATACTTAAATAAAAATATACATGTTGAGCTCGTTTGTAGCAGAAGTTTAACACTAGAAGTCCCGGAGAGCAGACTTTTCAACCCATAAAACCCAAAGGGCAGTGGATCGGCTGGAAGTCACCTGTGGACTCTCATTTTGTTATGTAAACGTAGGGATCATTGTCTCACCACAGGAGGAAACATGCTGAGAGGGAGTGGGGGAGGGTCGGATGTTCGATTCTATCCTGGCAGTTTAACTTAGGGGTGGGAGGGGGGTATGGAACAAGTGCAGACTAAGGAATGTCTGGTAAGGGTAAGTGTTTGGATGGGAACATAGATAAGCTGATTCATTAGTTAGAATAACAAGAGATAGGGACAGGAAGTACTTTGAGTATCTAAACTGGAAGCGCTATGCGATATTTACTGGAAGTGACAAGCTTAAAATATAGACTTGTTCTCGTTTTTCGGACCAATTCTTTATGTCGAGGCTTCAATACAACAGGTACCTTGGAGACAAGAAGTATGAAGGTATTTGGATGTTTTTAAACGTGTCTTCTTTGGACGAAGATGAAGACGAACGAGCTCAAGTTGCTTCTCGAGCGCTTCCAGTTTAGACACCCTAAGCACTTCCTGTCTGTATTGCTTGTTACTCTTTAAACTTCTGCCACAAAAGAGCTTAAAATGGACTTGTTTAAGTTTTTCCCGGAAGAATTCCTCATGTAGAAGCTTCAATACAAGATGTCTTTTTGGACAAAGATAAAGACAACTGAGCTCCAGTCACTACATTAAAATGAACAAATTAACTCTGAATAGGAACAGATTGCTCTGAGAATAATCCCAAAACCTAGTCGACACGAGGGCGAATAGAAAAAGAGTGAAGTTTGAATTTTGGCTGAACCATCGCCATCTTTCAAAACCACATCTTCTGGACACCACTTCTCTAAGAGGCCACACGGGGCAGCAGTCTGACCTACAGCAGACGGACTGGACAGCGAGAGGCGTTATCTCCCTCACAGTGAAGAGCCAAACAAAAGGCTTGTGAATAGAAAGACAGGAATGTCGGATAGGAAAAGAAAGATAATTGTTGTTGTCGCTCAAATGGCATCGAGCCTCGTCCCAGTGCAACTGATATTTCAGGGAGTCTGTGTCTTCAAACCTGAGCCTGCTTTTGTCTTGAAAAAAGCTTATTTTATTCCTATTAATCCTATAGTTTATCTTTCATTTTTAATATTATCCTCTTTTCTTTTTAGCATTACTGATAGAAAATTCAAGATTTAAGTCCCAAGGTTTGAGAAACCCAACACAAAGACACTGTTTATTTAAGTGACATCACATACATTCCTTAATACCTCAGAGGAGTCAAGGTCTTAAGTACATAATCTGAAATGATTTGACATGACATGGTTCCCTTTTGGCAGTAATGTAGAATTAAACTTCATTGTACTACCTCAGAACCATTGATGGAAAAGGATACTGTTATTTAAGTATTTATTTTTTACTTACTAAAGTGAGCGTAATACATGCTAGCTTAGCTAACAGTGCTAGCTTCAGTTACTGATGTGAAATGTATTGCAACATAACAAAATGTATAACAATTTGTATAACAAAACCTTTTTTTCCACTATTAGTATACATTTTAAGTGAATCTACAATTAAACGACAAACTTGTAATTTACAACCAATCAAAACATTCTTTTTTTTTTTTTTTTACTTACCAAAGTGAGCGTAATACATGCTAGCTTAGCAAACGGTGCTAGCTTCAGTTACTGATGTGAAATGTATTGCAACATAGCGCCCGGAGCTCAGTTGTCTTCGTCCGAAAAGACACTTAAAAACATTCAAAAGCCTCCATCTGTAACGTCCATCTTGAATTGAAAGCCTCGACATGAGGAATTTTTCAGGAAAAACTTAAATAAAAATATACATGTTGAGCTCGTTTGTAGCAGAAGTTTAAAACTAGAAGTCCCGGAGAGCAGCCACTTTTCAACTATAAAACCCAAATGGCAGCGGATCGGCTGGAAGTCACCTGTGGACTCTAATTTTGTTATGTAAAGGTTGTGATCATTGTCTCACCACAGGAGGAAACATGCTGAGAGGGAGTGGGGGAGGGTCGGATGTTCGATTCTATCCTGGCAAGTTAACTTAAGGGTGTGTATTGCAACATAACACTGTTAACAAAACTTCTTTTTTTTTTCACTATTAGTATATATTTGAAGTGAATCTACAATTAATGAACAAACATTTTCTATTTTCTATTTCTATTTTAAACAACAAAATTATAATTTACAACCAATCAAAACATTTATTTTTTTGCTTTATATCTCAAATGCTGGTGCCTCTGGTGCGTTACGGGGGTGATAAAAACACATTTATTTCATCTGGGAAAATTGACGGATGGGATCAAAATAACCAAAATTAAATGAAAATGTGAAAATAAAAGTTTTTTTTTTTAATCAGTCACTCACTTATTGCATTAAGTTTTTCATTCAATTCTTCGGATGTTTAGCAATAGACACAATTTCCTTCAAAGCATCTAAAACTCCTGGACTCTAGCAGGTTATTGATGTCGGTGGTTTAACTTGAATTGAATTTTTTTTATCCACTTTCTTTTAATCTCTCGAATCTGAAAATCTGCACAAAAAAACATACATAAAAAATGCAATTTTTTCATCTCTTATTGGAGAATAACGGACTTTACATCTGAGGCGTCGATCGGATGGAACTAGCGTCGAGCGGCTCGACTGGTCACGTCAATTCACAAACACTCCCGAACAAGGAAGTATCGTCAGGAATCCAAATGGCTTCACTGATTTAAACCAATCAGCAGGATTGATCCCCGCTAAGTGAAGCGAGAGGTATTAATAGCCTGAGTTCGCCTGACGCAAGAAACATGTTGACGTCGCTCTCTTTTCCAGTGTGTGTGTGTGTGTGTGTCACGTGACTGAGGAGATCCTGGTGGTGTGTGTTTTTTTTTTTTTCCTTCCCACCCCGGCATCAAGTGGGATCTTGTCGGTAATGCCGAGAAGCGAAAGGCAGACCGGTCCGAACACCCACAGCACAGTTTGAGATCTTTGATCATTATTTCCTTCTGCTATTACTGCAGATCCACAGCCCGGGGCGTTAATCTCCTGCTTTAAACCGTTAACGGCCGTGAACCTCCGACAGCAGAGCAGGAGGGAAAAAAAATAAATAAAAAAGCGGGATTCTAATGATTCTACGTCTGAACGTGGACACTTTTGAGCTTCCTGTAAATAGGATGAAAGTCTGACATGTAAGGAAAATGATAAAATATTTATATTCAAATAAACTGATATAATAATCCTTTGATAAGGGGCCACACAGAAATAAATACATTTAAATAATAAAATAAAATTTCTGTTGTTTTGATTCATACTCATCTGATCGGGATGTTGCTTTGATCAATTTTTAGTAAAGAAGAAAATATGTGTAAACTATCAAACATTTGTAAAAATGGGACCATCTTGTTGCAGAAAAGCCAAGCTTTTCCTGCGAATTCAACATTATGTTTTTGGTTTTTTAGTTGTTGTTCAGTCCCAGAAAATAATGTCTACTTTAAAAGGTTTGTGGGACAAAAAAAAACCCATCGGGGACCACAGTAGTAGACAGTAAGTGAGTATAAAGTTATTAAGTTTCTGATTATCTTATTGGGTTCGTGCATGTGTTGGGGTTTGAGGGGGTGGTCTTTATGTTCACCCAGCTACCTAGGGCGAGAGGCAGGGGACACCCTGAACCGTTCACGATGGCTGGAGCACGACAAACAGAGCCAACAAGTGTTCAAACTCACACCTATGGAAAATTTTGAGTTTTTTAAGGTAGGAAACCAGTCCCTCGAAGTAGAATTTTACCAATTTTTCCCCTGTTTTCTTTCAGAAATTCGAAATGGTAGGTGCAAAATTGTCCTTATATAAATTATTACACTTGGCCAAAAAGGCAAATACATTTTAAAAATAAATATTTGAGATCTTTAGGGACACTCAGAAACTCAGCAAAACCCCAAAAAGCAAATTGCAGTGAAAGAAAAATGACTCGACGTCTTTGCGTCGTACAGTAGACGAAGCATGTGCCCTCGCGTGGTTATATATAATATATTTGCAGGAGCTGTTGCACAACTTGGCTCAGCATGCAGGGCGAAGGGAACTAGTTTGTCTGTGCCTCTATGTAGGTCATCTTTCAGAGTTGGCCATCCATTTCTACTGTCCTACTTAAAGGGACCACCACGCCCCCCCAACACCACCACCAGCACCACTTACATGTTTATCACAGAACCGTTTGACTGGGCTTTGATTCGATCTCTACAGGAAATAATAATAAGTTCTGCTCCTGATCGCCGGCGACAATAGAAAACGCCTGATTGGATGAAAGTGACGCTCATTCCCCCCCCCCCCTTTTTTTTTTCGACGTATTTTTCAACCATTTTCAAACCCCAAGAAAGATCTCATTAGTGCCAAACAACGAAGGCCATACGTGTGGACGTCTCTCGCCTTCGTATCATGAAGAAAGCGGCTCCGGCAACAACTGAATGGAAGTAATTACCGGCGGAAGAAGGTGACTCCCCCCCCTTTACTTACAAGGGGCCCCCGACAGCCGGGCTAAAAGCAGGTAGCCATTATAAAGGCTAAAAAAAGAGCACCTGATGACGGGTGTGAAAGGAAGGGGAAAAAGAAGTGGGTTATAATTTCTGTATAAAAAAGGATAGTCATTTCCAATTCAAGTGTAATAATGTTTGAGTGTTAGGATAATAGATGAGTGCACAGGAATAAAAAGTCATCGGTTGCCTTGAGGGGAAGCAATTTTTGATGATAAGGTAAGGTAAGGTAAGGTAAGGTAAGGTGATACCAAAGGAAGCTAAACACAAGGAGGTTCTTCACCTGCTCTTTTCCAAAGAAAGAAACTCATGAGGAGTCACATTTTCTTTTGAGGCGGAACTATGGCCCTGAGTGACTTTAAACTTCGTGGTCACCCACTGTACCGGGGTCAACCCCCGAGCGGTAAGGAGCCCCGTTTCGAGTCAGACAAGGTGAGGCCCCGGGGTCATATATGCTGCTGGTTTCTATAGGTGGCGTCCGTCCCTTCTGAAGGGCACAATGTCCCAGACGACCCCAAAAAATGATTTGACACGAAAAAAAGGGGTTTAAAAGAAGCCAAACTAGATGGTTTCAAATAGATAGTCGTCCTAAATGTTAGGGCTATAAGATAGAAATCAATATACACATATGTATACATGTTTTTCACCACATTTCTGTATCAATACTCAACACCACTATATCATTTATTTGATTCCTGCCACTAGATGGCAGCAGTAGCTACGTCTTCCAAAGTTTAAAGGAACAATGAAATTCCCGCGATGACTGAGGATGAGAGGATAGTATACATCCAATGTTTGGACAGATTTTGTCTTTCAGTATTCTCTATAAATTCAACCAAAAGAAAGTGGAACCATCACTAAAACTCAGTGTAGCCTAAAATTGCTGAGGAAATGATGCAAGTCTATCAAAGTATATCGTGAGCTGAATATATCAGATCAAATCATACCCTGAGATACGTGCGTCACTACAGTCATTCTGAACATGCTCTGCTAAATGGTTTGATCATAAAGATTGATCCGTGGGACGGACCATCCATGAATTATGAATCTGAGTCCATGGTTCTCAGCTAGAATAATGGGGGGTGTCGTCTTTTGGTAGGGGATTAGATCCTGACTGTAGTTGAGGATTTCAAGTATTTTTGGGTCTTGAATCAGGATTTGGACAGTCATTAGCATTACGTGGATCCTGCAATGATTTCTGGTGGTTGAAAAAAGAGTGAAGCCAAAAGGCAGAGCTGCCAATATGTATCGTAAAATCTACTTAGAACTTTATTGATCCCTCAGGAGGTCTCCTTCTGTAAATTGTTTATACTTCCATAATACTTCTATACATATAATAATAATAATAATAATATATAATAAAATATATAATAATATATAATACTTCTACTTCTACTATAGCTTCTCGTTTGTTCACGTTCGGTGGATATTGCCGGAGAGAATATGAAGAGGGTATGATTGGCCAAAGATTTTCTCCACAGGGTTGCCCTGCCTTCGAGATGAGGGTGAGAACCGTGGCCATCTAGAAGATATTTGGAGTAGAGCCACTGTTCACACTTAGTCCCTGAGTCTATTAGTGTTGCTCTTGGGGAGGAGCATTCGTGAACTACATTAACATAAGGAAGCCACCTGGATGCCTCCTAGCTTAGGTTTTTTTTAGGGTGTTCCCTAAATGTGGGAGACAGTGGGGTGAGCCGGTACCCGGTTGGGAGACTATGTCTCTCACCTGGCCAAGGAACACCTCAGATTCTCCAGCCCAAAGAGGAACGTCTGGCCGACAAGCGACAAAAACAATGAAAGGCATGACAGATAAATAAATATAAATAAGACAGAAGTACACTCAAATATTATCAAAACGCTTAAAGAGAAGAATTCGATAACAATGTAAGGTTTAGAATACAGAGATAAAATCTTTGCAGAGAAGCCGGAAAATGAACGCCTGAATAAAAAGGAGCAAAGAATCTGAGAATCTTTTCTGTTCCAGAGTGGAATCCAATAGTGTCGCGCAATCCACAGGGAGTAAGAATACAAAGTAAAGCTGGTGTTTAAGAAACAGCTCCAATTTGTCTCAGCTAACCAGCTAGCTTCTGGAGTTTAAAGGGATAAAAAACCACGACCCATCGTTGACATTTTTTTCATAAAGACGTCGGTAAAATGTTACGACGCAAAGTTACTTTTGACACAGCGAGGAAAAAAGGAAAGCGATAAAAGTCGTCGCCCCATGACAGACGGTGAGCGAGCGATAAAAGCAGACGTCCACCGCGAGAGTGACAGAACGCTATTGTTATCCCTTCCTCGCTCTGGTTTTTTCTTTTCTTTTCTCCGGCCATGGCGACCGGCCTGAAGATATATTGTTCTTGTGTGACCCGGGACAACAGACGACACATCTAATATGCTGAATACACACCGCGGCTTAAGATGGAGCTGCTGGGAAACACAAGAGTTCGTAAATATCGCCGAAGGGCAGTCGGCCAGCGAGTGGCAGGAATATGAGTTATAAAGTTGTGGGGGTGAGGCGGGGGGGGGAGGGAGGGAGGGGTCGGACTTTAATTGCTGGCAATGATAGAATTTCTTTAGTACAAATGGAATTTCGGCGTAATGAGATCGAAAAGGTTCGAAAAACCACGAGGGGATCCTTCATTGAAAACTGTCAGGTCTTTTGTTGCCGAGCAATAGCGCCGAGCTTAATAGATATCTCAATTTCTATCACATACAGTAAGAGCCGGGCAGAGAAGAAGAAGAAGAAGAACAGGAAGAAGAAAAAGAGGAGGAGGAGGAGGAGAAGTGTTTCCAAGCTTTGAAGAAGCTCTGATGAATTTCTTTTGTGATACGAGGCAACACAGGGATGAATGAAACATCTGCAATTTGGTTCCACCTTTTCACATGAAACGTAATTTCCCGTTCAATTAGAATTTCTGTCTCTTCTATGGAGTCGATGTGAAAAATATGGATGGTTTTCAATATGTTGTCACTTGAAAACAAAGGGAGCGTCAATCTATCGACACGAGTTGTGTTCAGGTTCCTGCGACACGTTTAAATAACGGAATAAGTTTTGATCTAAAATTGTATTAAAGTATTTATTTTTATTATTATTATTGTATTTGATACAAAATATACAAAGAAATTCAATAAATAAAACAAAAGTGACTTTTAATGCTCCATAAGTCGATTTTTAAAATTAAAAAAACATCAAAAATAACTTTTTTCCCAAGTCTCTTGATCTTGGTAGAAGCAATAGGTTTCAGGGAAAATGTCAACAAGTTACTTTATTATAGCAGTTGGTTGAAAAACAGCAACGTAATTAATGTAAATGTTCAAAATATATATTGTTTGGGGTACCATGAAATTTTAATGATATTAAGTGCATAACTATGTTGCTTTATTTTTGTTAAATTCATGCAACTTAATCACACAAGGGGACAAAATAGTTTAATGGTCCAAGTCGTGGCCTTAACAAAATGTATATTTAGCTCATTATTTGAGGCTAAATTTGACTTTATTATCTCAGTATTTTTACTCCACAACAAATAAAATCCAGTTTTACTCATATTATTGTTATCCATCATGTCTGTTCCTTATCTTGTCTTAAACAATGGCATCTGAATAGATCACCATCTCAACAAAGACATTAATCCACTTTTATTTGTAGCCAACAATCTTGTGGGCCACATAAAATGACCCGGCGGCCAGATTTGGCCCCGGGGCCACGATGAGTTTGACTTAAATTTTTTAATACTGCTTTCCCCGATCCCGTAAAATCCAATAAATCTGCTTTTTGGGTAATAAAATAGCCATTTTAATCGAAGAATGAACATATTTTTTTAACACTACTTTCAGATGTGGGTTCATAAGTTTGACTTCACTTTTGAAGAAACGTACCCGAGCACACAAAGGTTCCAGCGGCAAACAAAATGGTCTCATGTGAACATGTTTTTTGCCCCAAATGTTATTATAGTCTTCAGGCACGCAGCGGCGGAGACACAATTCACTCTCCGTGGCGTGTAAAGTACGAGGTATTTCAAACAGCCCGTTCATCTGAAATGAAGAACGCCAATGATGCCATTTTGTTGCCATTACCATTTAGCAGAGATTGCTTTTATTGAGTGTTCGGGGGTTGAAATTGCTACTTGTGTTCACTGTGCAGTTAGTGTGTGATGTGGAATAAATATACGGTAAAAACCCCCCGATTGAACACACGGACGCCGAGGCTCGTATGACATCGAGCATCTCTTCCCGATGATGTCATGGCGACACCGCCGACCCCTTGTAATCAAGCGGCGCGGAAAAGAAAAACCTCTCGGCAGCTCACAATCACACACCAGGGAGCAGAGCCGGAGCCGGAGGGCATGATATACGGCGCTTTAGTTCATCTGAACGCCGAATCTCTGATCCATATACGTAGGAATATATATCAAGACGATCTCGGCGGCGTCTTTATGAGATCAGAATATCCTTTTATCAGTGACTTAAAGACGCAATTAGAGCAGATAAGAAAAGCCCGGCTCTTCATTCATCATCATTTGATTAGCGATGGAGTATTTACTCAGAGATCCCGGAAGGAATGGTACAGATCATGATTTTAAATTGGTGTAAATGTGATGAATGTAAATTAAGCCAATCATGTTTACGGAGCGTAAATGAGTCTCATGATAAGACTCCTAATTTAGGAGAAAGAGACTGTAATTCCAAGGCGGCAAAAGAAAAACGATGATGATTTTATCCCAAAGTGCAGTTTTTTGTTGTTTTTTCCCCTGTTTTTTTTCTTTAGAAGATTCCGTTTTTTTGTCCAATTACAGTCACACAGAGAATGTTGCTTCAGTTTAATTGTTGACAGATCTATGGTGGCCCTGAAGGGAAAACTAAAAAGCATCCAGTAAAAGATGGAACCGTAGACCAAAATCAGGAGTTAAAAAAAACAAATGGAAATCCAGACAAAATACGTTTATGTTGCAGATTGTTTTTTTTGCATGGATTTACTATTTTTGGTCTCTAGGTTCCTCAGTACGTAGATATTGTTCATGAATATTTATAATGAATATTGTTTAATTAAATTGAATGCATTTTGTTTTATTTTATAATTTGTATTCATATGTTTTTCATTATTTATACGTACTTTTATGTTGCCACAGCAACAAATTCCAGTGTGTTAAACACAGACTTCATTGTATTTGTTTTTAATTTTAATGACCACATTTTTTATTTTTATTTTGCGGTTGTTCTTTAGTTAATTCCTAAATATATATATACACATGTATTGTGACTTCAAAGTCATTACTTTTTTTTGTCAATTTTGAACTTTAGATGTATTTTGTTTTCTTTTATTTCTTCATTATTTTTAAGTACTTTTATGTTTCCAAAGCAAACACTGACTTAATTTTGTTATGTTTTGTTATTATTTTTTCAGTAACTACATTTTTTATTGTCATTTTGCAGTTTTGCTTTAGTAACTCTCATATATATATGAACATGTATTGTGACTTCGAAGTAATACAAACATTTTATCTATTGAACTTTATTTTGTTTAAAAATGTTATAAACATTAAACCTTTTAAAAATATCATATGTTCACCCAATAGTATAGAACATTGGACTCGTGATTAAAAAAGGCTATCTTTTTTTATTTTATTTTAAATGTTTTATTACCATAAACTGATATTTAGTAAATACATTAACTAGAAAAATATATTTGCTCTTTTTTTTTTTTTTCATAGTTAAATGAGATTAAAACAGATTAAAATGAAGGCTATTCAATTGTGATTAATTTAAATTAATCTTTAACATATATTTATCATGCTTTTCTTTTTGTTGTCGTCATTCCAGTGAACTGAAACGTAAATACTAATTTTAACAGACCAATACAGACTCAAACAGTTAAAGTACATATATTTTGGAGATTTAAAGCTCCATGTGTAAAAAAAAGGATGGATGTGACCATAAACTCACAGAAGAGGAAAATCCATAGGAGATAAATACGAATAACTCTGGACTGATGGCTGGTGATTGTGAAAAACAAGAGTAATACGCACTCGTGAATCAAATGAAATTGAAGGAATAGCTCACGGCCGACTCCAGGAAGTGACACAGATCGTCGCTGATGTGAAAACATAAAAACAAATATTCCTTCTCGGAGCCTCATAACTTTATTAATAAGGATGGAAAGAAACGCTCGAGAGGCCGAAGACAACCAGCGACGTCGCCTCGCATCAGCGTCCGTTTGCATCAAACGTTCCGCCTGCCGACGCTAAAATAGCAGGGACGTAAAAAAAAAAAGTGCTGATCAAATGAAGAGCAACATCAATGGCGGCTGCACTCTTGAATATTCCCACACTGGTCACAGTCTGGGCTCGACTCCGAGAAAAGGAACTCGGCTCCGAAAAATGTCCTTTTTTTAAACTGCAGAAGGGCGACTCATTTCAATCTCAAAGGTGACATCTGTGGCGGCGGCACGAGCTCTAAGTGAGAGAGTTTAATCCTGCAACACAAGGCAAGGAAGGAGGCGACGGACGGACGGACGGACAGACTTGCACTTAAACTCAATTATTAATAAAAAATACATATACACTGAATTAATTGTACCATTGCTTTCTTTTCCTGGAGGGGCGCGAAACATCTGGTGAAACTTCCACAGAATACAACACACTTCCTTTGCTTGAACAAGCTACTGCTAATGCTAACACTTAGCCCTTCTTCCCTCACTCGTGAACAAGACCTTGAGATACTTGAACATCCTCCACTTGGGGCAGGATGTCACCCACAAACTGGAGAAGGCTCCCCCACTAGGGGTGATATATCGCAATATTATTTTCCATGATACTGTATCGATATTCAACAGCACTGTATTGATTATTTAAAAAATATGTGTATGTTAATAAATCATTTTCTTTCTTTTTTTTAATTTTTGGTTTGCAAATCATTTTTTATTTGTAACCATAGTTTTTGTTATTCATAGTTCAATAATCTGTGTACAAATCTATGTATTTCAATATATATATCTATATATATATAGATATATATAGATATATATATTATTTAAAATGTACACGCAAATATTAACCCTTTTTGTTCATTTTTGTTTTGCAATTAAACTTCAGGGCCGCTAGATGGCAGCAGGCAACATTGAAATCCTGTGAGATCCTGCTGAAGACTAAGGACGAGAGGATACAGTCGACTCTTTCATAGCTGATGTTTGGACAAATTTTGGTCTTAAAAAAAATTAAAGCAGTTACAATGTCATCAATAGTCATATGGTCTGTAAATTCTGCAACACCAGAGTCAAGTACTCGACAATACTACAACGATATCCTTTTTACTACAGTATCGCGATTTATCGTGATATATAGTATCATTGCCCTTGTATCGTGATATGTATCCAACAGCAACACATCATCAGCAAAGAGCAGTGATCTTATCCCAAAACTGGACCCCCCTAATGCGCTGGTGACGTCTATAAATTATGTCCAAAAAATGTATGAAAAGAATCGGGGACAGAAAAACTATATTTTCTTCTATTAATTAAAAGCCAACAATTCAAAAAAACGTTTTTTAATGATATCCTTGCTGTAACAATGGATATAAAAGTCGTAAAAAGAGCAAGAGGTAAAAAAAAAAAAGAAGCACTTGTGTGTTGCATTTATTCCAGTGTGGACGCAGCTGAGGTCTTGGACGAAGCTTCAAAAGGACAGAAGCTCATGGCCTTCACTGCTGGCCAGGCTTCCTGGATTTGGCCTTTTTGAGTATGGAGCTGATCAATCCCACAGCATGCAGCCAGGCTCCGGACCCCCATTACCCAAGAGCCTGCTCTTTGAAGAAATCCTGCCAAGGGGTCACTCTCTCTGCGCTTCATCATCTTAAAGGTCAGACACAACAAATGGCACCTAAGACCGTTGTGTCCCCGAACCGTAAACTCTGGGTGGCGGGTGGGACGCATCATCGTGGGGGTTCTGTACCAAACCCGTCACTTGGGGACACATTGTCCGTGTAAAAGTTTGGGGGAAGCTAAACGGGAATCTGAGCAATTCCATCGTTTCTTGCGACGCGCCGGAATCCTTAAAGAGGTTGTAACAAGATTACTGTAATACTGCTGGGAATAAGATGCTATTTTGAATAATCCCTTGATGTCTCGCAAGAACTTCTGGTTCCGTTCGCAGTGAGCGAGGGAAGTTGACCAACTGACGGAGAGAGAGTGTCGTGCTGCCTTAGTAAGTTACAGAAAACTTTGGTTTAGCAAACACTTTCTCTCTTTTTTTGCCCATTACTTTTGTTATTTAAACTGTATGTTTGAGTGTCCAGGGGAACACCACACTGCTTTACCGACAGAGACGACAGTTGCATTCATTTCTATCACGGCTGAGGTGCTAAAGGTATTTTTTGACGCTCCTAAATTAAAAAAACAAAGAAAAACAAGTATTTGTCTTGTTATTTAGACAAAGACACTTGCAAACTAATGGAGCGGGTCTTGAGTTTTCACGACATTGCAATTTCAGTGTTCTAACAGTGGAGGGAGCCAGAAAAAAACGTTAAATACCATGTGGACCTTTTTTTTTCTAGCTATGTAGTCTCATAAGAAACATTTTTTAAATTAACAATTAAGATGCAAATATTCACTATGTTTGTTCATTTTTCTGTCCGGACTGAGGACAAGAGGATACAGTCGACTCCAGTAGCTTTTAAATGTGTTTGTTATTAAGCTATTAGAATGTATACAAGATCATACTTCGACCTCATTCTGCCCAGGTCTGATCTTTACCATCTAATTTTGTTTCACAAGTAAAAGGTAAAGCTTTTTAATTTTTTAATAATTTTGCCTCAGCAAACTAAGTAAATATCACTTGAAGGTAGGGTAGGTGATCTTCTTGTCTTTTTCTCTTTTTCATAATATTGATTATAACTGTCTGAAAAGTGTTTTTCTAACCAAGTCAGACTTAAAGTCCATCTTAACAGTTTCGTAGGTAAAAGGTAGAGCTTTAAAGGTAGGGTAGGTGATCATCAGTTTATTTTCATTTTTCATAATATCGATTATAACTGTAAAATATCATCTGCTTAGCCTGTGACTCGTAAAGTACTGAGATTCTTTTTTTGTGATAAGTTTAACAAAAAAAACACTAATTCAGGTTAGTTTTATTTTTTAAGACAATGTTTTTCTTTGCTTTTAAGGTTAATTTTATTTTTGTAATTATTATCTAATGTCTCTTGTATACTGTATAGTGAGGGACCCATGATTAACGACAGAATAAGAAGTCGACTAATACAATAAATACATTGTTTAATAATGTTTTTTATTTATCAACTGATCACAACCATCTGATTTGTCTGTTTGTTTTTTCATTTTAACTTCATTCACATCACATCCTGTGTAAATTACGATGATATCATCACAAAAGGTGGAAATTCTAAAATTGCTTTATAGTTTCCCTCGCCGCCATTAAAACTTCCCATAATTCCACACAAAAAAAAAGGCGCCACTGAGCCGCAAAGGCACCAAATAATCATAACGCGGTGATTGGATTCATGTAGTGTGGAGTTAAATTAAAACAAGAAATAAAAATCAACCAAGTGTTCTTTTTTTTCCCTTCAAACATTTGTGAAGTAACAGCGGAGCAGAGGAAATTACAAATAATGCCCGACTCCTCTAATCTAATAAGCTTCTTTCCTCCCTCGCACTTGTGCTGAATCCAAGTCTAATTGAACATTTACGATCGTAAATTAAAGGATA
Organism: Callionymus lyra; assembly: GCF_982586985.1. Taxonomy (NCBI): domain Eukaryota; kingdom Metazoa; phylum Chordata; class Actinopteri; order Syngnathiformes; family Callionymidae; genus Callionymus; species Callionymus lyra. The sequence continues at coordinate 12,230,191 of NC_141831.1, forward strand.
GCAGGACAACAGCTCCGCACGCCTATCGCAAAAAAAAAAGACTTTTTATTTTTATTGAAACGTTGTAATATTCGCTCGGGTTTGTCCGCACGCCGTAACCATTAGCAACAGCCGGAGCATAAAATTAAATTAAAACGACTGATTCAAATCGCACACAATCGTTATTGGTGAAAAACTATTTTTTATTGAAAGGGAAATTGAATAAAAAATAAAAATAAATCAGAGGAGTTGTGTAGACGGCTACACAGAAGAAAAAAAAAAAGTGTTGCCGTGCGACTGTTAGGACTTATTCAAGGCGACACGTTTATAAAGTCAAAAGAGGCGGCGAGGAGGGAAGTGTAATTACTCGACTCGCACCTGCACCTTTTCAGTGGTTATGTTTCGGCTTTGAATGAAGGATTTTCAATTTGATCATTTGATCGCAGAGCAGCTGATGTCGGCGCCGGAGTGGAAGACATCAGGTGTGCTGCGATCCAGTTATCCTCTTCATCCACGGAGTTGTGTTGTCGCCGTTCTGGAGGCTCCAGCAGACGACCGAGAAAAGAAGACGCAATGTTTCCATCGTAGGTTTAAGCTTCAGTAACGTGTGTATATGATGTTATTTTCTGGTTTTAATAGTAAAAAATCTAAACTCTTTTTGACAAACAATGTTGGCAAATAAATATCCCAGGTGGGCAATGTTTATTTTTTTCAAACAGAGTTGTCTTGGATCAAATATCATCTAAAGTCTGGGTAGGTGTTTGATTTTTTTTTAATTTGACATAATATTAATAACAAAAGGTGTTTTACTTTGAGATATCACCAGGTCCGGCCTGTTACTATTGATAAGTCTAGAAAAAAAAGGGTAAAAAAGGGATAAAACTACAGAAGAGGATCACATATTATTAGCTTTAAATTCCCTCCCAATATAATTAGTATTGTAATAAAATGTGTTTAAATGTGTTTTTTTTTAACTTGCTGAAGCAAAAATCATCAACTTCCTTTAAAAACAAAGGAAGGAAAAAACAAATAATATTTTTTTAATCCTATTATAACTGCTGAATGTGATGTCACTTTCAAAATGGCGTCTTCTTGCATGCACAATAAATAACTAAAAAAAGATATTCAGTGTAAAACAATAGTTTTTGGTTGGTTTAGTTGATTGTATTTGACTTTATTTTAATTTAACAATTAATATTTAGGGATGAAACACAATCATTATTTTTTTTTCTTTGTAGTTCAACGTACAATTGTTCTATTACTTTAAGAGTATAAACGTATCGTCATTACATCAGAGATGAAGATATACTAATCTCATCGACTGTTACTTATTGAAGTACTTGAAAAAATACAAAGTTAAGTTGAAACTATAAACTATTCTACCAAAAAATTAAAATAAAATTACAGTGATTTCTAAAGTACACAATGGGATCAGAGGAGAAAAAAAGGGTAAAAAAGGGATAAAACTAAAGAAGAGGATCACATATTATTAGCTTTAAATTCCCTCCCAATAATTAGTATTGTAATAAAATGTGTTTAAATGTGTTTTTTTTAACTTCCTGAAGCAAAAATCATCAACTTCCTTTAAAAACAAAGGAAGGAAAAAACAAATAATATTTTTTTAATCCTATTATAACTGCATGTGATGTCACTATCAAAATGGCGTCTTCTTGCACGCACAATAAATAACTAAAGAAAGATATTCAGTGTAAAACAATATTTTTTGGTTGGTTTAGTTGATTGTATTTGACTTTATTTTAATTTAACAATTAATATTTAGGGATGAAACACAATCATTATTTTTTTTTCTTTGTAGTTCAACGTACAATTGTTGTATTACTTTAAGAGTATAAACGTATCTTCATTACATCAGAGATGAAGATATACTAATTTCATCGACTGTTACTTATTGAAGTACTTGAAAAAATACAAAGTTAAGTTGAAACTATAAACTATTCTACCAAAAAATTAAAATAAAATTACAGTGATTTCTAAAGTACACAATGGGATCAGAGGAGAGTGCAGACAGGGTGGAAGGATGGAATATGTAGAAAGAAATAAACAGTAAGGAAAAAAAGACAACAAAAAAAAGAGTTAGAAGAGTAAAAGTTAAAAATGCTGATTTTACGTTACTTTATTGTTAAAGTGCTCAGGTAGAACATTTTTGGAAATGCCTATTTTATTCATTTATTTAAGGTATTTCTTAGATCTTTTTTTTTATAATTACTTTCTTTAACAATATTGTAAAATTATTATTCACAATTATTTCACTGCTATTTTAAAATCTAACCACAATTTCATCCAACCTTGCATTTTTTTTATTTCTTTATTTTTATAAGAAAATCTTGTTTATTTAAATTAAAAGTTCACACTTAATCTGTTTTGATTCATTTTAATACAAAAAAAAATATGTTGTTTACTCATGGCATCAATTATTATTACTTTAAAGCCCCTTAATACCTTGTTTTCTTTCAAATTATAAATATTTACTGTATATATACATATATATATATTTATTTTTGTTGTTGTCTTTTTTCTCCTTATTATAGTCAGTATTCATAACAATTATATAAACAATATATATTGGGAAAAATGTATATTATCTTAATTCTTTCTCTCTCTCTCTGAACAATGAAGCACAATAGAGTTCGAAGAGTCAGAGTTAAACGGGTTTAAAATGTTGCAGAAAAAAATGTTACTGAGTGAGGATAAGGAAGGTCAAAGACAACAGACAGATCTAGGATCAGTTAAGTTTAAAAAAATGTCTACCTCATTTTATCAAAGTAAAAACTAATAAATGATTCATGGTAAGGAAGGAGTCCCAGCAAACCAGGGATCATGGGAGCTGATTCAAAGCAGAGTGAGAAAGTAAAAAACTGAAGTCAAACACATGAGTGGGAAGAAGTGTCGAAACTGTGTCTGGTGTTCCTTCGTGAGAAAAATACATTTACATCGACATAAACATCCCAGTGTTGCAACATTAAAGTGCAGCACTTGGCGGGAAAAATAGCAGGAAAAAAAAAAAAAAAATCCTCCCGTTTTATCAGCTGCCAGGGATGGAAATCTATTGGCAGGGAGTCGGATGAGCTCTGACAAGTCAGGCCATCCTCGAAGAGATGTGCGGTGATTATTTGGATTCTCTGTCTGTCTGCCGTCTCCACCAAAGTCACGCTGCCAATACATGCACGTCTGTCTTCACCACCACCAAAAAAAACCACAAAAAAAACAGAAAAACAACCTGATATCTGTTGCCGCTGTCACAGTAGACAACTCCTCGCACACACTGTACATGAATTATTGAAGACGTGTTTGTTTTTGAAGCCGCCCCGGCGTTCCACGTTTCCAAGCAAAACGGAAGCTACAGCGACTGCCACGAAAACCCGCGGTTTGGTGTCAAGAACCCAAGATATGTAATATGACGTTTTACGTCTTCTATAGAAAACAGATGCTCAGTCGATGATGCCTTTGCTCCCGGTGCCACACACCTCCCCCGTGGCCAACATTTTGGGAGGACGACAAGAGCGAGAAAAAAAAAAAAAAAGGAGGGAAGAGGGGAATTAGGCGGCGTTTGGCGACCGGACACAAGGGGGGGGGAGAATAATGGGAAGGAACCCAGGGTGGACGGTGGGAGATGGATCGGTCACGCTGCGAGAAGCCAAAGGACCCGTGAACCCGAAGGATGAAGTGCTCGCCGGCGCCATCTGCTCCGGGAGGTGAGAGCGAGTGCAGAGTACGACTCCCTGGATTTTGGTTATTCTTTGAAGGTGTTAAGTCTGACTCGGAGGCTTGTTCAGAGAAGAAGGGAAAAAAAGGGTTTTGGTCTTTATTCATGAAGGCGCTAACATCAACCCCAAAATGTGTTTTCGATGCCGCTTAATCCCTCACGGGGGTCGCAGGGGGGGTTAGTGGAGTGGTGGCTACAATTCTGAGGCTACTCTGGGTCCTCCAGCAATCCACATGGTGGCACTGACAGCTTTTTTTCTGGCTAAGGCTAACTTTGCTAACAACATCTACTGTACATGTATAAGGAATTGAGTATGCTCTAGTAGGAGAACTTACATTATTGACCCTAATCTGAGAAATTCGCTTTACAATACGCACTTTTTTAATGTTCTTAAAGATCAACAGTGTGTCTTATAATCTGTTAAATATATATATATATATATATTTATATATATATATATTCTATGCCGCTTAATCCCTTACGGGGGTCGCAGGGGGGGGCTGGAGTAGTGGCTACAGTTCTGAGGCTACTCTTGGTCCTCCATTAATCCACAGTCAGTATTTTTTTTAGCTTTTTTCTGGCTAATGATAACTTTGCTAACAACATCTACTGCACATGTATAAGGAATTGAGTATGCTCTAGTAGGAGAACTTACATTATTGACCCTAATCTGAGAAATTCGCTTTACAATACGCACTTTTTTAATGTTCTTAAAGATCAACAGTGTGCCTTATAATCCGTTAAATAAATAAATATATATATAAATATATTTAAATATAATAATTATTACACACTCACAGGACACCAGTCTGTCGCAACGTACACAAAGACACACAACTATTCACAAACGCATACATAAGGAGAATTTCCCCAAGTTTCCAATCAAACTCTGTATGTTTTCGGACTTTTGGAGAAAACCTTGTGTGCCCGGAGTAAACCCACGCAACACAAATTACCAAAAACAACACTATTTACTTTTACATGTGTTTCTTAGCTTCTTTTTGAGATCATTGTCTCTCACGATATTAGACAAATATTTTTGACGACTTAATGAATTTACTGCTATTTTTAATTCTGAACACAATTTCTATCTAACTTCGCCTTTTTATTTCCATTTCTTCAATTAATTTTAAATGAGAAATCTGGTTTATTTATTTACATTGTAGCTTTACAGTATATCTGTTGGTTTTCTTTTGAATTCAAGTATTTTAAGATTTTTTTTTTCCATTTACTTATTTATCATCATGTCATCAATGATGGAAAAAATAGTTTAATACATTTTTAAAAAGAGGATTTTACTTTACGTCCTTAATACCTTTGTTTTTTTCAGTCATTTGTTGTCTTTTGTCCCCGCATTATAGTCAGTATTTCGAACTACTAAGTAAACAATACATTTTGGCAAAAGTATTAAATAAAACGACATTTTCAGTTTCTTTTCTCTCTCTGATTTTTGTTCAAACTGCACTTTTCAATCATTCTACTCATTCAGTAATGTTTAATACAAGTATACTTGACACTGTAATGGTCATCTTTGCCCTAAATATTTGAACTTCAAAAAAATAAAAGACGTAAAAATCATTATTTACTGTATCTTACAATATATTAAAATGAATTCATAAGAAATACAGTTTGGTAATTCATTCTTTTTTAATAAAATATTTTTCGAAATACTACTGATACAAAAATTGTTTCAAGAAAACGTTTATTTATTGTGACTCAGCCGTTGATTTTTTTGTCCTGCCGACTAAACTGTGAACATGCGAGTCTTTGCGACTCTGAACGTGTTCATTACAGCCGCCGCTCTCACTTCAACCTCTTTGTCTGTAATGGAAAAAGCCCAGCAGTCATGTCTCAGCGTTTATTCTGAAGGAAAACTTGTTTGTTTTATCAGGTTTTTATTTCCGAAAAACAAGAGCGTTTTTGAAAAAGCCTGCCGGCAACTTTTCATTTTTAATCAATGGGCGCAATTATTGTTTGACTAGTGAGAACAAGTTTTCACTCATGTAGTGGATTTGAATAACAAGAAAAAAAAAGAAAAGTCTTGATTAACTCTCTTTTTTCTTCATTTAAATGATGTTAGTTTTTTTTTTTTTTCGTATAAAAAAAACCTCCCGACAGCCATTCATTTGTCTTTGCATCCCAATCTCAGGAACCTTTTTTTTTTTGTTCGCAGAGAGAAACCTGACGGCCGCTCATGCGCCGCCCGTGTCGTCGTCATCCATCATAATCTAGTCCAGCCTTTCCAAAAGCTGTCAAAGCCGTTCGGGACAATTCACTTAGACAGTGTCATCAGAGCCGCGGTGTTTTTTTGTTTTTTTTTACCAGCTTCTATAATGAGAATTGGCCTCCAGACTCGCGGCAAACAAACACAAACATGCCTCCTCGTTCGCAAGCGTCGCTCCTCGTATCCATGACTTTGCCTCAGTCATTTCCAATTTTTTTTTTTTTCTCCCATGTTGCTGGAGGCGAGACTGCGATCCTTGGTATTGTCTGCCACGGTGCCAGCTGGGAACGGAACCTGTCAGCTCGTGCAATATTGTCCTTTTGTCTGAGCGCTAACATTATCTAGCCGCCGCCGCTGCGAGCGTGTCCAAGGAAAGACTAATCCTTTCGGTGGCTGCTGGCATTCACACAACTATACGCTAACGGTCCGGGGCCCCCGTATCCTTTCCGAACATTACTCATAAACAATATCGCTAAACATGGTGGCTGCCGGTGTTCCTCAGACACTTATCTGGTGCGACGGTTTCAGCAGGGGAGCGTTGAACTCGACACTCCTCTTGTCCAGATATGGGTTAGCGAGCGGTGCAACAAAATACATCTACTCCCCCCCCCCCCCCCCGGCTCTGACCCGTGGTGTCCGTCCAGCTGGAAGAGGAGATAGCGAAGAACACTCGGCTAATGTCTCGACTGTGATTATTAAAAGGTCCCAGAGCCGAGTTTCAAAGCAGCCGGAGACACATCAAAGCGTCATTTACTCCTTAGTATAACGTTTCGGGAGAATTAAGGTGCTCTATGAAGTGCAAAAAGTGCTGCTTTTGTTCGATGGGGAAACATGATGCAATTTGGTTGCAACAACCTTCATCATGTGAGGTGAATTAAAACAAGATGGTTTTCGAGGCTAAAAACCAACAAAAATAAACAACGGAGTAACAATAGTGAGTTCAAGAACATGTTGTATCATATTGGGGGAGATATATAGAGATAATCGGAGACTAGGACAAGACCATAAACTGTAGAGAACAAGATGTAAGCAAGACCAACACTTTTAGGACCAAGAAAAGACCATGGCCGTCATAAGGAAGACCAAGAGAATACCAAGACCATAGAACGGCTGGTCCAAGATCATAGACCATCGAGACCAAATCAAGACTAAAACCATAGACCGTCGTGGCCAAGACTATAGAGCATAGACACCAAGAAAAGATCAAAATGAAATACATTGATTTCTATAGTACACAGACCATTGTGACCAAGATCATATACTATAATGAAAAAGATCATAGACTATCAAAAAAAAAATACAAGACCATAGACTATTGTGACCAAAACCATAGACCAAATCGACAGACAAACAAGACCAATATCATAAACCATCATAGCCAAGGCTTTAGAGCATAGGGTCTAAGACAAGACCAAAACCATAAACCATTGTGACCAAGACCATAGACTGTAGTGACCAAGAGAATATCAACATCATTGAACGTCTGGTCCAAGATCGTATACCTTAGGGACCAAATCGACAGACCAACAAGACCATAAACCATTGTGGCCAAGACTATAGAGCATAGGGACCAAGACAAGACAAAAACCATAGACCATTGTGACCAAGATCAAAGGCCGTAGAGACAAATATCATAGACATTTAAAACCAAGACCATAGACTATTGGGACCAAGAACATAGACTGTTAGTGACCGAGAGAATACCAAGACGATTGAACGTCTGGTCCAAGACTGTAGATCTTATGGACCAAAATCCACAGACCAACAAGACCAATATCATAAACCATAGGATATTGTGTCCACAGAGCATAGTATCGACACAAAACCAAAACCATAGACCATCGTGACCAAGATCATAGGCCGAAGAGACCAATATCGTAGATCTTTAAAACCAAGACCATAGAAAACCTAGTCCAAGATCTTGGACTATAGAGATTGCATCAAGACTACAGTCCATTGGACCATAGATCGTAGAGACAAAGACAAGACCAATCCCGTAAGCTAGGGGTGGGCAAAGTGTTCCACAAAGGGCTGCAGTGGGTGCAGGTTTTAGTTTCAAACAAGACACCTTTTCATCGTAGGAGTGTTATCGGTTCCTCATTGGTTAAACTGCACGCTTGATCGGATCAAACTAAATACTGAGCCCACTTCGGCCTTTAAGGACCAGACCCCTGTCATAGACCATCAAGAACTAGACTAAGATCATACGACATAGAAACCAAGACAAGTCGGAGACCAAGACCATCAAGTCCATAAACTTAGACCATAAACAAATAGACAATAAGACAAGACCAGGACCAGACCAGACCTTTACCTTACCTTACCTTATGCTCTCGAGACTGGTAGACCAACCCCAAGATTGATCTTATGATGAGATAAGATACGAAGATAAGCATGAACGTGTACAAGAAAAGACTTGAATCTAAAAAAATACTATCAAATGTTTTGCTTAAACGATAAAACGTAACCACCTCAAAGCATCACGCTGTCCGTCCTGCTAGCGACCGTCGCACGTAACGTCCGTTCGAACCGCGTGGAAAATGCCCTTATTGTGCGTTATGGTGTGTCGCCGCGTCCTCGAGTAAGTGCCGCAACAACAGCATTAGCTTGGAGGACGACGGAGGGCACGCGAGCGGACGAGGGACAGGAAATAGATGGAATCCAACGCATACTATTTTAATCATCCTCTCGTCTAACCTGCCCTCCAATTACAAACGGCGGGTCCGTAACACGATTCTGAAAGACGGGACAATATCACTTAGCCGTGGGGGAGCGAAACAACAAAAGAGAATTTTCCAGTATTTGTCCATTAAATATTAACCATCCACAGTTTTGTACTTGGAGCGGCATCACTGGTGCTGACAGTGAGATATCGGCTCGCCAGAGACTTCAAGTTAAAACACATGATCGCGGTTATGATGGTTAAACGATGAAGACGCGGCGGCGAGCGGCGGCGGCGAGGACTCCGCCGAGGCGTAATGAATATGCACGAGCGTATTTACGCCGGATAATTCATCTACATTTAACAAATCTTTGCGAGATTGATTTTCCTCGGCAAGATACAAACCGGGCTCAGCGTTATGTAAACAGCAGTTCCCTTCTTACGTTATTGCTACTTTGAATTCACTCCGGCTGCCGTCTTCTTTCTTTTTACGAGCCGGCGTCGCAGACACCTGCTTTTTTCTTTTTTTTTCCACCCTCCCTCCTGTTTACGAGGACTCTACTTTCAGCTGAGTACTAGAGGAATTCGCAGTTTGTCAAAAGTGGCACCCGGGTAACAACTCTGCTATGCTAACATGAGCTAATTAACCAGAAGATGAATCCTTTCATTTGTTGTAACTTTTTAAAGTGTACGCTACATTAGAATGTCTATCTATACATAAAACTCTATAACATCCCATTTTAATGTTTTTATAATATTGAATTTAATAGGAAAAACTTGAATTAAACTTAGGTCCCATCTCTTTAACCTCAGAAGTTTTGATCTAAGAGCCGAATTATAAAGATTGGTTAATCATGAACATATTTAATACAATTACGTCGCCCGAGACGGCTTTAATTCAATAAATACTTAATCAAATTAAAAAACTAAATCAACTACAATTAACTTTCCCCATCAAGGACTATTAAAAAAAAAATCCGAAAGCAATTTGTGGAAAACTTGAAAATATAATTGACTCTTTTGTTTATTTAGCCTCCAATTAACAGAGATATGAACCTGTTTTGAGTACTATTACATTTTGTTTTTTGCACACAACCTGGATTTTGTTCTACAATTTGGCTTAAGGCAAGTTCAATTCAAAATGTTTTAATGAAATTGAATTTTGAAACAACTGGACCTCAGTCAAAATTGGAAAAAAAGGATTAAAAAACACTTTAATTGCATTTAGGTACAATTTTACCCATATTTTTATGTTGTTGAACATAAATAAAATGTTTATTTCTGCGCAAAATACACAGTGCCTTGTACATATTGCTACAAAAAAAATGTTGGTTGGATGGATAATTTTGAATAATGTTGTTAAGGTATGTATTTATATTTATACAATTCTCATTTAATTTATAATAAACTGCGTTGTAAAAAAAATGGATATATAAATAATACCAAGTAGGAACAAACATAATGTCCTACTTATCATGCATTTACATATTTAAGACTTTTAAAAATATGTTGTACTGCCAATTATGACCTGATTGTTTAGATTCATTCTAGAATGAAATACAAACAGGGAAAGATCTGGACCGAGATGTAACACACTAGCAGTAAAACCAAAGGGCTATACTAGCTCAAATTAGGGTTGCATTATATAATTATTTTGTTTACAGAAGTTCGATAAAGATTAAAAATGCCATACTATATGATGAAAGCAACACCATATGGTATTTTTCGGACCATAAGGCGCTACAGATTATTAGGCACATTTAACCCAGCACGGCTTCATAGTACCATGCACTGTGTTAACCCAGGAATAGTTTGTGTTGGCCAACATTACATGCACTGTTATTAGCGATCATATTGGTAAGGATTGCGACGGAAAAGAGTGTGTAATAATTTATATATTTATATATAATATTTAACAGATTATAAGGCACACTGTTGATCTTTGAGAACATTAAAGGATTTTAAGTGTGCCTTATGGTCCGAAACATAAATCATTTGTCAGACTAATCTGTCGTACCAAATTATATAATAGAAAAAGTTGTTTGTTGCGATGTATTGTGAGGTCCCACATTTTGTTGGTCACAATAACTCCTGACTAAAGTCGTGATGATATCATTAGTAATTAAGGAAGTAAGTAAGTAATGATCTGTAAAGCTCCTTTCTCAGACCAGTGTCACAAATGTGAGTTCTCCTACTAGAACATACTCAATGCCTTAATACATGTACAGTAGCTTTTTTTTGGCAAAGTTATAATTAGCCAGAAAAAAGCTTAAAAAATACTGACTGTCAGTGCCACCATGTGGATTGATGGAGGACCCAGAGTAGCCAATAACTTCTTTAATTATGATTATCAAGTGTTCGGTCCAGAGCTGATCCTGAGTCAGCACCTCTTGGTCGTCTCCGGCGTAAGAACCACGGCGGTGTTTATTCGAGGCGCATCACAGCTTCTAAGGCTAAGTCGTTTAATTTCACATGCACTTTGCGAGCGACGGTGGCCCTCGGACGTCTTTTCTGACAGCTGCCTTCCCTCCGAGCGAAGACACGAGCGGCACCTCTGTCCGGAGACTCTTCTCACCCCGGAACAAATCAAAACACTCTCCGGGCCCCGCGGTGGTAACGACACCTGCAGCACGAATCCACCGAGAGAGTGATGGAGAGCAAAACAACACGTAATGTCCGACACTCAGACGAGTCCACGGGCGCTCGGGACGGATCCGGTGTAGGTACAAATTCTATCCCCCCTACAAATTCTGTCCCCCCACTTCCTACGTGATGACGTCACACGCGGCATATGCGAACGTCTCTTTAAAATATTTTTTTATGGGTTAAAGAAACGTCAACAGAAGGTTTACATGATACTTTTTTACCACATAAAACATTTATATTGACAAAAAGAAGAGATGTTTGTCAACATAATCACTTTCTTTCATTTCCTGGTCTGACGACACACGTGACTTTGAGACCAACGGAAGTGTCCGCGCTAAATGTGACGAAGCCGCTGATTGGCTGAAGCTGTTTACTAATAATAACACACAGCAGCTCAATAACGCCTGTAGTTCGGATCATAAACACCTCAGTAATTATTTAGTTTTCATTTCGATTTTTTTCTTCCCGATTTAAATCAATTATTAAATGTACATAAGCGAATTATTATGTGTTGAGTTGTTGTGTTGAGTTGTGCGTTATTAGTAAAACAGCTTCAGAACATCGTCTTTTTGTCAATATAAATGTTTTATGTGGTAAAAAGTCATCATGTAAACCTTCTGTTGACGTTTCTTTAACCCATAAAAAATATCACGTAGGAAGTGGGGGGACAGAATTTGTACCTACAGCGGCCACAATGTTTTGTTTTTGTCCGGGAATCTTGGAACCCGTTTTTGTATTTTTTTAGATTCTACTCCCGCAATCAATGTTTTAACATCTGCTGTGACGGTCTGACAGGTGTGACGCTGATGTGTTGATCATCAACATTTGTCCACGATAAACCTTCTGTGTGTGTTCGACTGCTTAGCGAGAAAAAAAAAAACAAAAAACGCTTGGCCACGTTTCAATGTTTACAGCCGCCGCAACAATTCAATGAGCCCCGAGTAGCCTTGTCAACACGTGGCGTGTGAGTATCTCTAGGTATGGATTGAAACAGTCGGGCTGTGTTCAAACATCTCTGCACTTGTTAGCTTATGCCAGGTAGATGACGACGTTAAAGTACAAGTCTTTTTATCTGAGCAATAACTATCAAAATTCTAGGTTTTTAAAACTCTACTATACAACTCATTGTTATTGTTATTGTCCATTTATGACCATACAGTTTACCTTTATAATGTTAAACTTTTTTACCCTTTTTGTCCCCTGGCTTGGGGGCCAAATTCCAGCCTGCCATGTTATTTTATTAGATTAGATTAGATAGACTTTGTTATCCCTCTGGAGATCTCCTTTGGGAAATTGGGTTTTCAGTTCAAAGCAGACGACAGTTTCATAAAACCAAGAACAAAGTGCAAATAAAAAAGAACCAAGTGCAAGGGATGACAAAGTGCAAATATAAAGAACATAGATCAAAGGGAATAACGCAAAGGAAATATGTCGCCCTCTAAAATAGACCAACGACAATTTATGTCAAGACCATGTTGTTCCTCAAATGTTTAAACCTGAGAAAGTGTTGAAATGTTTATTTTTGGTGCCTATTTTATCGGTTTTTAAGCCCCTGACTTTTGGTTATTTGAAAAGAGAAGTTGTTTGCTTAATGTGGAGTTTAAGTGTTACACTCTTGCTATAATACATTTGGATCAGATGGATGGACACACACAGACAGTAGGTGTGAAAGAAAATGTTGATTATACTTAAATGTGGAAATATTCATTTTCACGATACTGTATTGATATTCAAAAGCACTGTATCATTTTTTTTTTAAATTACATTTTACTTTTTATCCAAGTTAATTTACGGTTTATATTTCAATAAAGTGTTTTTTTTCTATTGCTTTTTTAGTGTGTTGTAATATTTAATTATTTGATTCTGTACCGACACCACAAAACATGTGTACGTTGTGTTAACAACACTGAGAATAAAAGTTTATAATTATGATAATGAAAAAATTTAATAATTCAGTCTCTTTGAAATATACAATTAACATCCAATTTTTATTTTTGTTTTGCGATTAATCATCCTCCTTAAGGATCAAGGGCGATGACTGAGGACGAGAGGATACAGTCGACTCCAGCAGGTTTTAAAGCTGATGTTTGGACATATTTTGGATTAAAAACAAATTAAAGTAGTTACTAGTCAAGAGTCATGTGGTCTGTAAATTCTCCAGAGTCAAGTACTCGACAATACTACACAAATATACTTGTTACTACAATGTCACAATGTATCGTATTGTTGCCCCTGTATCATGACACCTATGGTAGTGTATGCCATATTGACAAAAGTACTTTTTTTAAACATGTAGATCCACTGAAGCCGAAACAACCGGAACTTTATTATTTATAAAAGACAAACACATGAGGACGTGATGTTGTGTTTGAGGACATACATTCACGGCTCTTTTGGTTCTCATGACGAATGATCATTTAATGGCGGCTGGATTCTTTTTTTTTGGTCGCGGCGAGAAGTCCAGAGCCAGGACCCACAACCTCATTCTCCGACCGGCCCCCCGACAACCTTCAGCCCGCCGCCTGTGACCGTACATCATGATCAGCGCCACTGACAAGGTGATTACATTTAATCATCATCTCTGTTCCAACGGCTCCTTTTTTTTTTCCTCCCGTTTGTCGCTGGATATAAGATTTTTTTTTCCCGCCGCACGTCCTTCCGAAGGGAGTTTTTTCGGGACGCCGGGAGTCAGGCGAGGACTCGGTGGTGGTCCCCGCTCCCTCACTGCCTCCCCCCTTTTTGGGCGGGCGAAGCAGGCCGTTTTCCCCAAGACAAGTTAATAAGATGGAGCAGTCCCCGGGGGCAACAGCCGGCGAGTATTATCGCTTTGAAGGCAGCCAGAAAAAAAGTGTCACGGAAGAGGATAAATCTCCCCAAAAGAGATGATTAATTACCCCCTTCTCGCTCGCCACCGCCGCTCAAAAAGTTAATTTGAAAAACGTGGAGGACGGGGATTGTTTCAATTGAAGGGGATTTCCTCGCACTTCATCCTTTCTCCTTCGCCCTATATTTTGTGCGTCTCGTCCATCCACGAAAAAAAAAAACACCCCTCGCCACTTATCGGTCTTTCCTCGCCACCTGACGGAGCCGGCGCCAGAGCAAACGCCAGCCCACCCCCCTGCACCGCCGACTGTCACCTCGCGGTAGACGCATTGATCATCACGCAATTTGTTCCCTTTTATTACAGCCATTGTAATTAAAAATAATTGAGGAGTGGGGTGGGCAGATGCTCCCGTCAACAATTTTTTTTTTTTTTCGCCAATTAGCGACGCGATAATATCACCGTGGATATTGCCGCTGATATTATTAGCATTTTGATGGAACACAAGCGACCGCACGCCCGGCGCGCCAGAGATCCGCTCTCCTGAGGAACTTCTTCAGAGGGTTCGAGGTTTTTGCACAGGTGGTTGAAATGTTTGTACAAGTCAAGAGTCTTTATGTATATAGAGGGTCTCACGTATGCCCGGTTTGTTAGTAAGTAAGTCATTTTTATTTATATAGCGCTTTTCCAGACCAGGGTCACAAAGCGCTTAAACAATCAAAACAATACTCAATAAAATATAAACTTAAAAGGTCAAGATGACACTGAGACAAACACAGGAGTCTGAGAAAAACAAGGAAAAGCCTGCATGAATAAAAGTGTCTTAAGAAGTTGATGTTTGAGTCAGTAGATTCAGTAGAGTTTTAAGGATCGGAGAAATGTGAGTTCTTCTACTAGAGCGGGTCAGAATTCTCGCTGCAGAGTTTTGTATCAACTGCACCAAAATAAACGGTTGCAATATGACGCGAAGACACAAACGCATGGATTATATTATATTAGAAGATGTATTTGCTAATTCACGCACTTATATTGAATTTATTTTACGTTTCATGATCTAATTTCCTGTTAATGTTACTTATTTTATAAATGTTTTTGCTGATTTTATTAGTCGCTTTAAAAATAAAACAACTTTGAACTACTTTAAATCCGTAATATTATAGTATAGTATATAACGTCGTTTCCACCGATCTTAATTTTTATTAAATTAATTAAAAATAAAATCTTTCTACCCGACCATCATGTTTATTATTTCTTTGAGTGACAGTCTTGACAGAGAAGGTCAAACGTAGATAGTCAGGTGAAGACCTTCGTCAAGGTGAATTTGTTTATGCACGTTCGTGCCATTCTGTACAACATATTTAAGCTATTTCCATTATTAATCTGTATTTTATTTAAAACAAATCTAAATGCTATTTATCTTTTTATTTTATTTTAAATACTATTTTTTTTTTAATAATTCTAAAAACCATTAAACTTAAAAATGAAAGGAAAACTCTTAATAAAATTTTACTTAAATACTTTATTATTTTTATTTTATCTCTTAATCCATCCTTTTTAAATAATTTTAAATACCATTTAACTGAAAATCTCAATACTTTTTCACTTTTTAACTTTAATTCTAAATAGTATTTTACTTTTTATTTTAATTCTAAATAGTATTTTAGTTTCCATTTTAATTCTAAATAGTATTTTACAATTACAATTTTTTTAATCTTTTTAAACTTCTTAATACTATTTTACTATTTAAAATAAATAAATTCTTAATATGATTTTCACTTTTAAATAACATCCTTGGCATAAAAAGCTTATTATTTGTTCCAGGTACATTCATAATCATGGTATTATGGGTCCAAATTTATATGCAGCTAAAAAAGTATTTTGTAAAAGTGAATACTGTGACTCTGGCTAAAATGAAACCCCCAGAATGAGGTCATTAAGCCACTCTGGTCACTCATCACATGATTCAAACCCTTGACCTCAACCAGGGTCACGGTCACTGTTGACTTTATCTGTTTCTCCGTCCGTGTCGTGAAACCAGGCTTCGGCCAAACCTCGAGTCGAGAACACAATGACTCACAATACATTCGGTGGCTAAGAATCTGACAACAGTGTTTAACATCAAGAGTGGGAACCTGTGTTCGGGAATAACCGGCCGCTCTCTCGTCCGCTGGCCTAACAAATTGGTTCTATGGCCACTTGGGAGCAGCCAGTGATGGTTTACTCAGCACCGGAGACTCAAAATCCAGTTTGAGGTTTGTATTTATATGAGACATCGGAGCAATTTTCTCTCCGAGCAGAAAAGCCGGGTTTTCTCTTTCTGTCGGTGACAGGGTTCATCTCTTTTAACAATCGCGAGAGAGTGAGATCACGATTAAATTCAAATGTCTTTTTTGTTTTTCCATGCATGTGAAAACAGCCTCCATGTTGGTTTGGATTGGGCCTCGACAACGAGGGTATGTGGCGTGAGAAAAGTGATTTTTTTTTTTTTTCTGAAGGAAACGGATACGTCAGGAGGGTTCGTTTCGAGCGCCTTCTACGAGAAAACACAACGACTGATCCCTATCGTTTTAGGGGATTTGGGAAATTGTCGCAAACCAAGTAGCTAATAAATAAACACAGCTACCGTTAGCATATGATGCTTTTCTACTACACAATTCCAGCGCGACTTGACTGGACTTGACACAAAGTTGTGTTGTCTTTTCACCAGCCATGCTACCTAAAGTAGAGAAGGTCATAATAGCATAGCATAGAAACTTGAAGGAAACGGTATGCTGCGTCGCAGCCTACTCCCATCGGTGGGCATAACTGAGTGTAAAGCCTTTTGGGTTCCGAAGAGAGTAGAAAGATCCACTCACGAGACACAAAAAGGTGTGGACTCTTATTTAACCCTTGTGTAATCTCAGGGTCAAGGTGACCCGAAGTCCCCGGAAAAAACGAATGTGTATGTGGTATCCCTTGTGTTTCCTCCGGATCAAGGTGAACGGGTCTTCGGGGCACTTTAACCGTGAGATAACACAAGGGTTAAAAAAATCCAAACAACGGCGTCGCCCAAATCACACACTTCAGCACTTCCACTTAATATTTGTGAGTACACAAGTGCGTTCACACTCCGGATACCGGCGTAAATGTCTTGAGAAAATACTAATTTTTACCACAACACAACACAACAATAAAAACAAAATGCAACACAACTTAATAACTTAGCAATAGAGTTCCAACGGTCGGTTGCAATCAGCGTTCAAAAGTAGTAGAAGAAGAAGCTGTCGAGTCATTTTCCGGTAAGTTTGTGGCGGCAGTGTTTGATTTGAGACATACTATCTGTCAATAGGTACAGGTACTAAAAAGAAGTACAATGATGGTGGAAACACAACACTAACCTGGTCAAGTTGAGTAAAACGAAGCCGGTGGAAAAATGGAAATTATATGATTTACTTTCATTCTTCCGATGTATCCAATGCTTCCTGAAACTAGGCTTTTTTTTTAAATTAAAGGAAGTTGTGTATTTAATAGCTATCATGAAAATAAACTAGAAATCAAATCTTTTCAGCCGTTTCCAAAACTGTTCGTTAAAATACTTGAAATACATTTGACGACATTAGAGTGAACTGTTTTTTGTGAAAATATCTTGTCAGTGGAGAACCGTAATTAAAGTACAAACGACAAAGTTGCCAAACTGTGCATGTACTTCGCATATATAGTATCTTTATTTATTCAAGGTATTGCAAAATATAAAAACACAAGATGGGAAGAGATTAAAAGCACAAATAAAAACAAGACAATCCAGTATTTCACATTTACGTGGGTGTGAAAAACTCTTATTTGTCGAATATAAAACGTATTTTGTTGTTGACGCGTCAATTTAAAAGCATCAAAACCCCCTGGTGTTCAATGGTGGCACGTCAGCGAGCTCATGAAATGGAGACAGGCCCAAGGATCACGGATCCGGGGGACGTACGAACACGATAAATGGAATCCCACCAGAGGAGGACGGACACGGAGAAATTACAGAAGAGAAGGAGAAGACAGAAATGACATTTCTTAAGGGACTGCCGTATGGCATTTGGGGGGAAGAAAAATGAAATGTGAGGAGGGCCAGGGAGAGAGAGAGGGAGGGCGGGAGAGAGAGAGAGAGAGAGGGCACGGGTGAAAAAAATGGAATGAGTGAGAAACAAAAAAGGAGAGAGCGTGTGAGAGGTAGGACTGATTTAAAAGAAATGAGAGCCGGGTCAGCGCTAAGGGATTGGGTGGTCGTGCTGCCTGTGAGCAGGTGGACAGTGATGAACGTGTGATGTTGAGGCAGGAGATGAATTAGTGAACTCTAGACATGGAAAAATGGATCTAAAGCAGAAGAAAAACATGTTGCAATCAGTCCTATGTCATGTTATTGCACCTTCATCGAGATATCGTAGCTCCAGATCCTTGTCAATACACAACCCTAGCAATTAGTAGTGGCTTAAAAATCCATACACTTACATAATGGGCTAATTTTGTCACTTTACCATAACGAACAAATGTTTGTTTTTTTATCATAGTTATTCTATGGTTTTTATTTACATCATTTGTGTATTAATTTCTCAATTTACAATGAATATTTATGTGTTGCAATTACATTTCTTGCTGAAATTATTGCGTACTCCACAGCTAAAGATACAATGGCATCCCCTAAGATATCAGAGATGACTGAGGACGAGGGGATACAGTCGGTAAATTCTGCAACACCAGAGAAATATACTACAAATATACATTTGTCATTAGAGTATCAAAATATATTGTAAACACTTAAATAATGGGATATTTTTGTCTCTATACCATAACGAACAAATGTTGTTTTTTTATCATTGTTATTTTATGTTTTTTATTTACATCATTTGTGTATTAATTTCTCAATTTACAATGAATATTTATGTGTTGCAATTACATTTCTTGCCGAAATTATTGCGTACTCCACAGCTAAAGATACAATGGCATCCCCTAAGATATCAGAGATGACTGAGGACGAGGGGATACAGTCGGTAAATTCTGCAACACCAGAGAAATATACTACAAATATACACTTGTCATTACAGTATCAAAATATATTGTAAACACTTAAATAATGGGATATTTTTGTTTCTATACCATAATGAACAAATGTTGTTTTTTTTATCATTGTTATTTTATGTTTTTTATTTACATCATTTGTGTATTAATTTCTCAATTTACAATGAATATTTATGTGTTGCAATTACATTTCTTGCCTAAATTATTGCGTACTCCACAGCTAAAGATACAATGGCATCCCCTAAAATATCAGAGATGACTGAGGATGAGGGGATACAGTCGGTAAATTCTGCAACACCAGAGAAATATACTACAAATATACACTTGTCATTACAGTATCAAAATATATTGTAAACACTTAAATAATTGGATATTTTTGTCTCTATACCATAACGAAGAAATTCTTTTTTTAATCATTGTTCTTTTATAGTTTATATTCAAAAAAATTGTGTATTCATTTCTCCATTTACAATGAATCAGTATGTCCTCTACAGCTACAGACACAATGTAATCCCCTAAGATATCAGAGATGACTGAGGACGAGGGGATACAGTCGGTAAATTCTGCAACACCAGATTCAAGCTCTGGAAATACACTACAAATATACACTTCAGCATATTATTATATTATATTATATATATTATATTATATATTATATTATATATCTTATTACAGCATCACAATATATTGTATACACTTAAATTATGGGATATTTTTGTCACTATACCATAACGGGAACAACATTTTTTTTTAAAGTTTATATTCAAATAATCTGTGATAAATCATTACGTCCTGTACGTCAAAAGACACAATGAAATCCCCTAAGATACCGGAGATGACTGAGGACGGGGGGATGCAGTCTGTAAATTCTACAACATTAGAGTCAAGTACAAAAATTACCACAAATATACACTTGTCATTAGAGTAGAGAGAGATCACAATATATCGTATTGTTGCCCCTGTATTGTAATACTCGCCAGATTCTTGCCAATGGTTTACACTTTAGTTCAACCAAAAGTCAAATTTCACTCATTTTTACTCACCCTCATGTCGAATAAGGGTCTGCTGTAACATCCCTCTTGTGCTGAAGCCTCTGTAAAAACTTCAGAAAAAAACTTGACTGGGATCTGCCGCTACTAACAAACCTAAGAAATATATTTAGGTAATTTTATTTGGTACAATTTTTTATGTGGAGGCTTTAATCCAAGAAGGACGTTACAGACGAGCAGTATGGAGGTATTTGGATGTTTTTAAATGTCTTTTTGGATGAAGACGAAGACAACTGAGCTCCAGTCGCTACATTAAAATGAACAAACATTTTTGTCTATAACTCCAAAAAGCAACAGATTACTCTGAAAATAATCCCAAACCTTTGGTCGACACGAGGGCGAGTAGAAAATGAGTGAAATATGACTGGAACCGTCACTTTAAGGAGAGACTGTCTGGCAGGTGAAGCCGTGAAAAGGTGAGCGAGAGAAAGTAGAAGAAAAGGAAACGCACGAGGGAATGCGTACGGAAAAAAAAAAGGAGTAAAGTGACAGAGGCAAGGAAGACTGAGCGAGGAAAAGATGACTGAGATAAAGTGAGATGAGCGACAGCTGCTTTTGATACAAAGCCTCCTCACTCGTGGCGGCTTTTGGAAGGAGGTGCACGTTTGTGTGTGTGTGTGTGTGTGTGTGTGTGTCGCTGTTTTTATAAAGTTCAAATACGCGTGGAAGACGGGATTGATGATAAGGAGGCTCATTTGTAGGGAGTCGCACAGACGCGCAAGGAATCCTGCCTTTTTCGAAAAGGGTTCCAGAAAGACTTCCACAGAGTTTTTCCACCGAAGAGTCGTAGTAAAACTCCCGCTTTACTTACGCCCCGGTCTTACAAAACACAGAATCAAAGCAAGGCTGCACTCGTGTGTGTGTGTGTGTGTGTGTGTGTGTGTGTGTGTGTGTGTGTGTGTGTGAAGCCGCTTCAGCAGGAGTGGACGAGCGGCGATCAAAGCCGCCGATGAAGGTGCGACGCCAACGGTGCTGCTATCAATTTGCGAGCGTCAACAACGCACACTTTTCAAGTTTTTCGGTATCTTAGAGGCTTATCTGGACAAGATAGCGGCTCCTGGTTTTCAACCGAGGAACAATGGAATCCAGTCGCTGACCTTTTTACTCACACTTGAGTGTTGCTTGAGTTTTAATTGAGATATTGTGGCTGCAGACGATTCGGGTATCGCTTTATATCGGTCGTTAAAATACTCTTAATTCATTAAATACAACTTGAAAGACAAAACATTTGAATAAAACTCACGATCCACTTCAAAAAAGCTTGTCTAAAGTCCAATTTTCTTCAATTTCTTGTTAAATACACCAACTAAAGATACATTTGTTTGGAGAAATATGACATAAGAAGCATAGGAACTCATAATAGTTCAATATAACAGCTGATATAGACATTTTTTATAATAACTATGACATTGCACAGACAAAAACAGAGTTTTAGGGTATTCCATGTTTTTTTTACTGCCTGTTAGTCACATGATACACACAGGAGTTACTTGTTGTGGATGAACAAGGTTTTTCTTATCATTTTAACCACAGTATTTCATTTTAATATACAGGGTTTCCCCCCCAAAAATGACATAATTTTTGACAATTATTGTTGAAAAACCCTTAAATTTACACAGAATCTTTAGAGACAACTACATTTTCCTGGGTTTTTATTTTCTTCTGTCAACTTATTAGAAGTTTATAAAGTATTAAAAGTGGTTAAATTAGTGAATCAAAATTCAAGATGAAAAAATAACAACTGCGTTTGAAAAATAAACAAAAGTGGCACATGACTCTGTACTACTACGTTCAAGTTTTTACATGAACTGTATTTGATTGATTTACAAGATGAATATATCTTCAAATGTAAATACTATATTAGTGTTAATAATTCTACTTGTTACTCTTACAGTACTTCATAAGCCTAGTTGAAAGTTGAAATACACGACTACCCTTATAAGTATCTTAATGCAAAACAAATAAAAACAAGTTGAAAACTATTCTTGAATGTAGGAATGAAAACTACAAACTATAGTTTTACTAGTACAAAATTCTAACTTCATCAATAGTTTTTTGCAAAAACAACCGAAATTGCACCGATATGAGGCACACCTCTGCCAAGGGCCTCATTTCACTTGTGAAAACGCAGCATAACATAAATGAACAAAAAAAACAAAAACGTTCACATACACCATGGCCTCACTATATATAATTTGATCGATGGTTCCTTTCTGGGCTACTATGGCTGCTACTAGCATGAAGGTAGTTTTCGCTAACACAGCGCCGACAGTCGCTCCCCAAAACTGGCACTTGTTGAAAACTTTCTCTTCCGCTTGGAGAAACACTAAAGACTGTTCCGGAGACAAATATGCAGATGACCCTGTTTGTGTTTGCGCTCCATTATCGTGACATTGGTGTGGCGCTACCAAAGTTTTTTTTTGCATGAGAAATCCACATTAGGCAAATTAAAAAAGTCGAAAAATGATAGATGTCCTCCCCGAACCCTGTAATTTCACAAATTCAGATTAGTTGCGGATCATTATGCACAGCAGCCGAGCGCACGAAGCCTCGCACACAGAGGATTGTGGGATTGTTTGTGTATGCGGGTGTGTAGTGGACATCGTCGCCGGGAAGACGGTGCTTTACAAATTACCGGGCGGGGGGATTGGGGGGGCAAAGCAGGCGGCGATTTCATATGATGGTGTTGAATAAATAACACACACACACACACACACATACACAGAAAGACCCACTTGGAACCTGTCAGGCACAAACAAACTGATGACAAGACGGCGACAGATGGAATCACTGAGAAGAGACGAGATACGTATTCAACTCAATTAGCGACGTGTTACCGCGTGACGCCAATGGGACGCGGAATCTTAGCATGACTGGCATCCTGTCAATCCCGGCGCCAAACTAGCATCGTGCAAGAAAATAAATAAATAAATGAATTCAATTTAATAAATCCATTAATTCACGGGTAAATTGTTTTAAAAAAAAAAAACAACAACAAACTATGCATCGCGACGACGTGACGGGGGAGCGTCGACGTCCCCCCGGCGGCGCCACAAAGAAGCGAGTGAGGGAAGGAAGAAGAGGAAGGGAAAAGGGGAACAATGGCTGCTGCTCCGTCTTCTTTCACGCTCGCTCACTCTCTCTTACTACCTGTGTGAGCATTTGTGAATTCTGTTCATACATTATCCTGCCATGGAACCTAATGAGCCAGGCATCTCCACCCTGACACTTACGCTTGGGTAGGCAACCCTTATTACGGCGCAGAGGCGTACTTACTCACACACACTCGACACACACACACACACACACAAACACACAAACCAGACAGGGCCATCACACAAGCTTTTGTGAAGTCGGGGACATGAAAACGACAATTTTTGGATCGTAGAGAATTTTCTCTTGGAAATCAAGGGGTTTCAAACTAAATCCACGACAAGAGGGCGAAAGTGTTCTAGCCGTCAAGGTCACGGTCCGAACAAATTGTGTGTTATCTCAGATTTTGTTCTACACTTCCCATCAAACTTCCTTTTTCAAATTTACTTTTAGATTTTAGCTAACCATCCGACGGGGCCACAGAAAAAGAGTTGGCGGGCCAGATTTGTCACCCCGCGCCTTGCGTTTGAACCGTCTTAAAATAATCTTATTGGACAAGAGACCACCCTTGAACTTTCACCTTGAATTCATGTTTTAAATTATTTTTGGGTGAAGATATATCGTCCTGTCCCGGTGACAACGCTGTAGTCATACACTATTCTCACCCTCTTTTTTTTTTACAATTTTGCGTGACCCTAAATTTTAACACTTTAGTAATAGAACTAAGAAGTCAAACTATGCCCAAACATCGGCTTTAAAAGCAGCTGAAGTCGACTGTATCCGCTCGTCCTCAGCTGCAGGATTCCTTTTTTCCAGTAGCTTTGGAGGACGTAATGACTGATGCCATCTAGCGGCCCGGAAGTTTAATTGCAACACAAAAATGAACAAATAACGATAATATTTGGATCTTAATTGTAAAGTTCAAAAATATATATTATTATATATCAACATATATATGTCACAGTACATATTTGAATCCAGTAGGATCTGGAATCCTACTAGTACCGATAGGAATCCTACTACTGTATTGGGATCTGAATATTGGAATTACAATCTGTACTAGTACAGAAACGTAGAATTCCCATTTGTCCTAGTACAGATTGGAATTCCAATATTCAGAATCCAATACAGTAGTAGGATTCCTATCGGTACTAGTAGGATTCTAATCTGTACTTTGACACATATATATATAAATATATATATAATGTGATCCCTAACAGTGACCCACCACTTCACAAGCGTCAAAAAAAAGTTCATTTCCATTTGACCAACTTCCGAATTAATTTTTCTTTAACTTTCCGCGCGGACTGGAACCGTTGACGACTACACTTTCGCCAGAAGATGACGGCCCCGCCGTGGTCGTCCCTGAACCGTCCGCCTAATGGTGTTTCCGACCCAAAAAAAACGAGACAGCCGTCCCCTCGACAACAGCGGGAGTCAGGATGTAGCTTCGCAGCTCGAGGATTTAATGAGGTGTCTTTAAGGCGGTGTTAAGAAGGAAGCGGCGACGAAGTGAAGAACAGAGAACCAATGAGGAGTTGACTTAGAAAAGTTTTAGATTTTTAAGTCACACTGTACTTGTAAAGTTTCAAGCAAAAATGACCAGTAATGGCAAGATTGAAAAAGTTGGACACGCCATAATGATGTTTTTCTGTAATTTGTCTTTATCTTTTTAGCGTATATTACTATTTAATTCAAATGTTGTCCATTAGTTTTTGTTTAGCTTTGAATAAAAAGTCAAATTGTAAAGAGTCATATTAACCAGCTCCTATAAAGCAAACAAAGTTTGTGGCCTGGGGGCCACATGCGGCACTTGTGGGAAAGATTAATACCAATATCCATACAAAGATGTCAAAACAAACAAATAAATAAATAAATACTATCAAATAAATACATAAAAAAAACATGAGTAAATAATTATAAGGTTGCCAAGACCTCCTGAGGTATCAATAAAGTTTTACCTTACCTTAAGAAAGTGCATGTCAATCATGAGGGAAAGATCTATTGTAGCATCTAATGGCAGAAGATACAAAGATACAAAGGATGTCTTAAACAGTTCTGCAGTGCGTGGAGAGAAGCCTGTTGCTGCACTGGTGGAAAAAAAACAAAGTTTGACTCCTATCATCCATTTCACCTACATACCCCGAACTATCATTAGCACTAGTTCACCTACCTCCCCCCCCAACCATCATCTGCACTAGTTCACCTACCTCCCCCCCCAACCATCATCTGCACTAGTTCACCTACCTCCCCCTAACCATCATCTGCATTAGTTCACCTACATCCCCCCCAACCATCATCTGCACTAGTTCACCTACCTCCCCCCAACCATCATCTGCATTAGTTCACCTACCTCCCCCCAACCATCGTCTGCATTAGTTCACCTACCTCCCCCTAACCATCATCTGCATTAGTTCAGCTACCCCCCCCCAAACCATCATCTGCACTTGTTCTCCTACCTCCCCCCAACCATCATCTGCACTAGTTCACCTACCTCACCCCAACCATCATCTGCACTAGTTCACCTACCTCCCCCCCAACCATCATCTGCACTAGTTCACCTACCTCCTCCCAACCGTCATCTGCACTAGTTCACCTACCTCCCCCTCGACCATCATCTGCACTGGTTCACCTACCTCCCCCCCAACCATCATCTTCACTAGTTCACCTACCTCCCCCCAACCATCATCTGCACTAGTTCACATACCTCCCCCCAACCATCATCTGCACTAGTTCACCTACCTCCCCCAACCATCTTTAACGACTTCCCACGTGTGACATTGACAAATTTTAAAATTCAAAATAACAAACTCATCTGAATCCACAGATTCAGACTCAGAATCCACATCAGAAGTTATCTTCCTCTTTCAGGAACTTGTTGATGGTGGAGACGAAAGAAAAACAAACTCTTAACCAGTTATTTTTAGGAAGCACAGTGTTTGGCAAGGATTCCAGTCTGTGCTGGGATTCCTCCTGCCGCGCCGTGATTGTTAACCTGCTCCTGTACGAAATGCCCTTCAGCTTCAAAAAGGGCCTCCTACGACTGTTCTGAGGGCCAAACCTTGCGAGACGGTGGGAGGCCAATCAGCGGCCCACGGTGGCATCGCGCCAGACTCCATCCGGCAAACATCAGAGGCGTCCGCCGGTGTTGATGTTGGACAACAAAGATGTCGGGGAAAAATCTCTTTGCATTAGGCCCAAAAAAAGTGGAGGCGAATGCATTTATCACAGCAAACATAGCTGGAGGTTTGAACGGCTTCAAATAAGACGAGCAGGAACTCACTGGAATATCATCAGCGTTATGACCATCACTACGAGAGATCTTTGATTATATCCATCACCTTTTTAGAGGTAGATCTGTGACCTAGATTTGTAGTCAAGACCACCTCGCATGGGGCCCTCCGACTGTATTTATGTGTGGCCCTCATGAGGTCATCGACCATGTATATATGTTTCTGATCACTAGCTATTTTATTATTAAACTCATCCAAGTCTCTCTGGAACTTTTTTTCCTCTTTTTCGTGTCCTTTTTCTTCTAAAATAACATGTTTTATATCAAATTTCTAAATGAGATGTATTTTAAGTTAAGTATTTCACAATAAAATACCAACTTATTTATTTATTTCACGATTTCATTGCATAACTACACTTATTTTTTGTATTAGATATTTGTTGTTTTAAATATTAATTAATATAAATATAAATATAAATATAAATATAAATATGAAATATTAAATATAAAACTAAAACAACTTTATCTCCTCAAGGATCTTTAAGTAAAATATATAATACATAATATACAATGAAATTACATCTTTTAATTTTAATTGAAATTTTATAATTTCCATTAAGTTTTCTCATACTATTAAAGGTATTTTATTGATCCCTTCTTTCTTTTTGTCTTGATGGCCCCTTACAACAGACATTATACAGTAAATTGTGGCCCCTGAGGAAATGGAATTCCCCAACCCAAACCCAAACTACAAACTCAAATGCAAGCTGATTTGAATCAATTCAACAACACAGGGAAGAGTTGCATTGTGTCAATAAATTTAGTTTTTTCTGCTCTTTTGCTTATTGTTTTATGTTTTTTTGGTGCCATCATCCATGAAGTATTTAAGTAGTGTGTTGGCAACAACGTCCTAAGGACTCACTCAGGTGTGTGGGACTCAGAATTCATTGTGTTTACCTGTCACTCTTATTTTAACTTAAAAAACAAACAAAAAAAACTGTACTGAGAACAAACAAACACTTATTACTTCTCCACATATTAAAACAAAAAGGCTAAATTAACTCTCCCTGACCGGAGCAACATTTTCTACTCGATAACAAACCTCGGCGTGACCTTCGGTGAAATACGAGAAAAAAAATGAATAAAATAAATCAGAGATTGTTCTTTCCACTTTAATCTCAGATTAGACGCGTGGACGGGGGGCCATGTAATCTAATTCAACTCAGCAATCTTCCTCTGAGAAGTGATTGCCGAGGCTTCGACTGAAGGTTTTCCCCGCGTGAGAGCTGCAGGAATCTGACCAACACTTAAAAGAGACGGCGAGGAAGTCTCACTTCAAAGAATTGTGACCCGTGCTCACCCTTTTTTCCCGGAAACCTGATTGCATACGGGGGAAGTTCGGCGTCTGAAAATGGAAAGTCTTGAGTCTACATGAAACAACCAAGAGTTTACCTTTGACATTATGTAAAATACAAATATGTACATTTAAAACTTGGAAAGTGGTTTTACTCGATTCATTTTTCTTCATCCAAGGTCAAGTCTGGGGGCCAAGAGGGCCCAACTCTCTTCTCCTTGGAAAACCTATTCTGGGATACACAGTATTCCCAGTGTGTCTTAGGTCTAGCCAGAGATTTCTACGTAGTGGAACGTCCTCGAAACACCTACCAACAAAAGGCATTCCAAAAATTGTTACCGTAAGATAAACCGCAAGAGGGCGCTCTAGGCCTGTGTTGATAATTTCGACGTAGAAGAGGAAGCGCCGCATCTTCTACCTCCGGAGTTAGCGGAGTAGTTTAAAAGTGACACCGAGGATGAAGATATCATTGGATTTTAGTTATTTGGAGTTACACGGATGGTTTGGTAAACTTCTTAGCATGTTATTTATGCTCTAGTTATCTGAATAACTCTTAATATGTTATGTTAACATACCAGGAACGTTCTCAGTTGTGTCATGTAACGTAACATACCGTACAATTATTCAGCCTGTTGTTGCCTCTATTCTATTTTTATTTTAAATTGCCTTTCAAGATGACATGTCTGTTCTTGGTGTTGGATTTTATCAAATAAATTCCCCCCAAAAATGCGACTTATACTCCAGTGCGACTTATATATGTGTTTTCCTTCTTTATTATGCATTTTATGGCTGGTGCGACTTGTACTCCGGAAAATACGGTACTAATGTTCCTAAACACTGGTTTATCACAGAGATCATGTCAAACCAATTTTCTTTTACATAATTATTGTTGTATTCATTCTTGTCCGGTGTTAGATCGCAAGAGCAGAACCTTCAAGCAAAGTAGGCCAAGACCCTCCATTCCCAGGCACCAAAATTTCATACAACAACGTCCAGTTCTTCCCAGGGGGACCTCGAGGTATTCCTAGGACAGTTGGAAGACATACTCTTTCCAGTCCGTCCTGGGCTTCCCCCCAATGGTCTCTCGAAAGGAAATGCCCATAACACCTCACCTACAAGGCATCCAGGTCACACCCTATTCATATTACCAAGCCACCTCATATTACCCAGCATTAGCTTTACTTTGGGGTTCTTCCGGATGGCTTCTCTTCTCCCCTAATTTGTGGGTGAAATAAATATCTTTTTGGCCGACTGGTAGGTTCTTATTCATCCAGCTCATGGTTGTCCGAAGGGTTCCAATGCAAGGACACTGTACTAAGAGAAGATATTTCACATCTCAATAAAGAGGCTTCTTGAGTTCCAAGGTCTGAGAAGCCGGGATATATTTTGCAAGGGGCAAGGGCGAGAATAATTGGGGGGTGTTGGGATCAATGGGTTGTAGATACCCATTAGGGCATAAGGGTGGTAAGGCCTAGTGAGTGTCGATTTGGCCGCTCGTACCCGATATCTTTCTGTCACTATGTGAGCCTAGGTAGGCATATACGCCTCAGTTAATCATCTTAAGCAGCGTATTAAAGTTCTAAATCAGTTCGGGAAGCATGCGTATCCAAAGCCACTCACTCGAACCGTGTCATCTTCGTGTGTGCATTCGTGTGCGGGCGGTTGTAAACTCCGGGTCACGGCGGTTGCAATCTCACCGGAGGTTTAACCTTGGCAAATCCACTATTAGGTGTTCTGAGAATGATGATGTGAGCAGTAGATCCTCCCTGATGGTTTCACTTTCTAAGTGCATCCACCGGGTCACAAATAGAGGAGCTGTGGGGGTATTAACGGGTCAAAGGTCGGCTAACACTCAATATGATGACAATTCTAAGCTGGCATTTTCATTTCCTCGCAGAGACTGATTCCCCGCCGAAAAAGCCCCGGCCAAAATATTTGTGTTCATGAAAACCTCCTCTGTTTTTTTTTTAAGACAGGACGATAACTGGAAATGTGGTCCGACAATCACACTCGGAGGAGAGGAATCCCGATCAGTATTGCTTTCCGATACAAAACCTCCCTGAAACAAATTAAATCGACACACAAACACACAGTAAGAAAAAAAAAAAAAAAAAGGATTTCATGCATTTCTTTGCATTTGTCCTTTTCATTTCGTCCTTCAAACGCCTTCAGAGGTGCGACTGTGCCACCAAACAGTGGGACGTTTTTAATGGCACATGGTTCGTCTCCTGGTGGCGAGATAAACATGGGGAAGAGATTAAAACCCCAGGCTTTCTTCCACAATCTCCTGCCTTCATCCTACTTTCCTTGCAGTGGTCATGCCGGGCCGGAACAGCAGAATCTAATTCAAAACCAAATGCGGCCAGTCAGTGGGGCTCATGAGATCCCCCCCCCCCCCCCGCCCTGTGAGTGAAGGAAATCCACCAAAGCGACGGCGACCACGTCGGTGGGTACAACAACAGCAGGGATTTACATTCAGGACTGAATAAAGTTAAAGCCTGAACCAGACTCGACGATAGGGACGGCTATCAGGCTAGAATAGAACTGAGACAGTGCATACCTCTGCCAAGAACCGAGAAATAATATCAATAAAACATGCATCAATGACTCCTGCTCTGAGAAACTACAGTGCATTTTGTTTTATTTTGGTGTTGCAACTGTAAGTTATTTTTCCTAAGGTCAATTTTTTTTAACGTTTTTTATTGATGACTGCGTGTGTAGCACTGCGTAGAGGCCATACAAGTGATCGAGGAAACCTTCATAATACTTATACGTACCATAATACAATACTTTCCTCTAGCAATATATCATGCCTTGTAAATTAAGTGAATACTAGTTGGTTTTAATGAAGTTATTCAAGGGTGGTTGCCTCACAGCAAGAAGGTTGAGGGTTAGCATCCAGATGGAGGCAACCTGTGGCATTTTCTGTGTGGAGTTTGTGTGCTTGGGTTTTTCTAAGGGAACTCTGATTTCCTCTCACAAATACATGTGTCAAATAACGTTATATTTGAACAATTGTTAAAGGATATGTACAACCATTTTATCCATACAAGTTTCTTTGTTTTCATACAACATTATTAAATGTTCATTAATGACTGAATTCATATATTGATGTTTTGTTGTACAACTCCACAAGACATAGTACTTTGGAGGCTCACAGAGAAATACTATGTTGACTTGCAGGGCAATAGTACGAGAATCGTGGAGTAATACTACAGTCACTTGTGTTGTGGCTTCGTAGATTTGTCTGACCAACATTTTCACCGATTTTTTGGAGAGCAGTGCATCAAATGATATAGGTTTGAGGTCAGTAAGTAATACTTAGATGTTTGCGAAAATGTAAAGATTTTAAGTGTGGATTCCAGTAAAACGTAATCTGTCATGTGGGCTATAGTGATTCTACAATACTTTTTTTTTCTCTGATAACTACTGGAAAGGCCTCGCTGCAATGGGATTAATAGATGTTTGAATGGAGACGGAACGCTCTAGTGGTTATATAGCGCAACTACGTTTAATTGGTTACATGGCGGTTACAACCCTCAACAACAAATGTTATAAAAACATAAATATAGATAACACTTTTAAAAATAAATGTAAATGCTGTACACATAACTGAGACATATTGACCTACATATTGAAATTCCTGGAGGAGAGGTCGGCGCCATCGGGTGGAAGCAGATGTTAAAATAAAATGATAATCGCTAATACCAGGTCTGTCAAGGAGAGAACATGATACACAACGATTTGGCTAGTATTAGGGCGGTGCCTCGATATCAGATTCCACTTGATGTGGATTCTACGCGCATCAGTCGGACGCAGCACTTGATTGTTTAACTCTGCATCAATGAAGCCATACAAGACTCACAGAGGAGCAGGGATCTGTACACAGTACAACTCCCCTGGAGCCAGGAGGGATTTAGTTGTTTAAAAGGGGATCGGCCTCATCAAAGAGCTGGACTGGACACACAAGTCACACCAAAGCATCCTTGAACTCAGTCCAAGATTCTACATTCAAAGGACGATGTGAAAACCCAACTTTCCCATGTGTCAGACGTTGAAGTCTTCCTCTCCAAGATGCAGTAAGTCCCCCTTTTATAAAATTTTGTCTGAAATCTGAGCGAAAGAGAGGTTACGAGAGCGGAGTCCATTATGACGTAATAATGGCTTCACTCCTCCTCCAGCCAGCCGTAATCAAGCCACAGTTTGTTTATACAACAAGTCCCTAGGAGGTGGAGACGATTGATGACGCCAGAGGACAAACCTTGCTGTTTGACCAATCACAGCATAGTGGGTGTGGTTATGGTAAACAAGATTGAGAAAAAATCCAAAAAACCAAGTGTTTTCAGTGGGCGGGGCTTAATAACATTTTCTTAATAACTATTTAGATTTTTTCATTTTATTATTTTATTTCTGGGTGTTTTATTTGTGGTATATTGCTCTTGCTGTTGTTTAAACCGAATTTCCCCTCGCGGGACAAATAAAGGATTTCTGATTCTAATGTAAATATTTCAATGAAAAGAGAGTTTAGGTACAAACAGACACACACTGATGATACAATAGAGTCCAAGATACACTTAAACCAACACATTAGTTGCCTTTTAAGAAAATGTAGTTATTTTAAGAAGTCATGTTTCCACACAAACCTATTAAATGTCAACTAAAAAGCAGAAGAACACTCTATAAAAACATAACATTTTAGGAAAATAAATGAAGAAACAATAAAAAAAAAAAACGTGTGAGAATAAACAAAATAACATAAAACTGAAATAGTTAAGTGCAGAAGACAGTGAACTGATCAAATCCACAAAGTAAACTTCATTTATCACTAAAATAATACAGCTTTTTTATATGTGTTTATTTGTGAATTGAAGGAATTTTCCTTCACCTAAAGAGTGCTTTACATTTAGCTTTAAAATGTCCTACACTCTTTAACGCACCATAGCGACAGCGCCATCATTGAATGCACCATTTGAACCGGTGAAGAGAAAGTTAACAGTAATAACTAGTAATAACTAAAAGTTTTAAAATTTGATCGCCATGTTAATGTGTTACATTTTTTAAAATATTTGTGTAATTTGATTGGCCGATTCATTGAAGAGAGATTTAGAGTGAGAGTTCCTGTTGTGTGTGAATTACTGACAAGGCTACAATATAAATTCAAGATGAATGTCTGTATTTTAACCCCAAAAAATTATCATAGAATATGAAAACTGAGATAAGGACAAAAGAAATGGGAATTTATTTTTGGTCCGTCTACCATATGCATGGTTCAAAATGAAGATACATTTTTGCCTATAACTCCGAAAAATGGACGGATCACTCTGACCATTATCCATCCCTTTAAAAGCATCATCTCCTCGAATGCGAAAACTCCACGGATTCTCCGCAAGTTTAGCGAGAAACTTCATCTTTAAAAAGTTGGGCCATATTTTTTTTTTTTTTTCGAAAAAAACCCCCCCAAACGACCTGGCCCGGGTTCCTCTCTCTCGCCCCCCGAACAAAAAAGCCGACCCCATCGAGCCGCCGCCCCGGCACCGGAGCTCCATCCATTTGGTAAACAGCCCGAGTCCTACAGTAGTAATCAGAGGGTATTTCTGAGGGATTTGCAGGCTGGCCAGGAGGCATCCGCCGGAGTGATCTCTAATTGCTAGAAGCAGAGGCCGAGACTGCCTGGCGCTCTTTTGAAGCCACGGGCAGCAGTTTTCCAGCCAGAGGAGCCGGCGAGGGGGAGGCTTCCCACTGAGCCACTCTTCTCTCTCTTTATTTTCCTCCCTTATCACCGCTTCGTTCTACTTCTTCTCCAGCCTCGCCGCCTTCCTTCCCCTCCGCACCATTTTCCCTCCGCTCGCTAAGTCAATGAGCCAGCAATCACTTTACAGACGGACGACCTCCGCTCGCTCGGCCGTGTTCAATCCCTAACACCGGTGGCTGATGAGGCATTGTGGTGACGTCAAAAAAAAAAAAGAAGCCAGGGGTGCGACGGCCGAGAGGGGCCCGGTCGCCGGCTTCACACGGGCATCGCTTTGTCGAAAAATAATGAACGTAATAATAAGCCCAAAAAAAAAGAAAAGATGAACGATAATGAGACGGAATTGTGCGCCCGGTCAGGCAAGAGAAGAACGTTTATGTCAAATAATGTCTCACCGTTAACCAAAGTCAATTAGGTTGATACTAGTTTTTACTTTTTAGTTTCTTATTAAAGGAACATCACACAGTTATCAATGAAAGTTCACCCCTCATGGCTATACGATCCATATATTTTATATATTTTGGGATATTTGGTATATGTAAGTATAAGTACAATAAGAGACAATATTCTGAGGAATAACTAAACCTTAAAGTATAGGCTAATTCCGTTTTTTTTTAGTTTTCTTTAGACATTAGTTCATATAATTGACAGCAGTACTTTATTAGAAATAATGTACGACCCTAGTATTTCTACGAATTGTAAGACTAGAAGAGAGATCTTAGATCGGATTTTATTCAATCCAGTTTTACCGAAAGGTTCATGGAGTTTATCGATCATTCTGATTCAGTTAATGATCAGAGATGTTTTACATCTTAGGTCCATGCCCAATGGTTGTGCAAATTTTTAGTTTGAGTTTTGTTTTACCCTAAAGTTTCCTGATTCTAAACACTTCATACATTTAACAAACTTACGAAAAATCGTAAAAAATAAATTGTATATTTCATGAAGACAATAGAAGTGATCCTTTTGGGTGTAAAACTATTATAAACGACCATAAACTAGTATGATAAAATGGTCGTTTATAATATTATTAAGTGTATTTTTATATTTAAATGACACTTTTCAGGAATTAGTATTGCAAAGAATATTCTGCAGAATACATTTGTTGCTACAAACAATGAAACGAGCAGTAGCACCACAACATAAATGAATTAATCAGGTGTGAAAGTTTGGGCAAAACAGGTATTTTGGAAAAAAAAAAAATCTTGATATTGTCTGTTGTTGAGCCACAGGTTCAAAGCCAATCTGTGGTGGCGGCCATCTTGGAAATGCTGAATAATCACGATTAGGCGATAAAAGTCGGTCAAGTCAACCACGTTCCTTATTATCTAAAAACGGATTATTTAATAATCCAACAAATACTTTTTTCAAATTTCGCAAAAGGATGAGGTTTGTCTGGATTTTAGTGGACACTTGATGAACTGCAGCTTTTTAAACCTCTGCATCAAATTCCCCTTTTTTTAAAAACATCTGTTGCCAAGTGTGAAAAACTCCATGTTCGAGAACTTCAACGAAACTTCAAAGATTCTCCAAAAACAGTCAAAGTATACAAGTACGAAGGTCGATTTATTTAATTTCCCTACACGCTTCTATGACCTTGACTTAGTGGCTTGAGAAAAAAAAAAAAAAAAATGATACCACGTTCCAAAATAGTGAACCTGCTATCACAAAGACACTGGATGTTTGGAGGGCGACTGCGTCCGCGTGACATTGACTCCTTTGGTGCCAGATTCTGCACCGGGAGCTGCACTTGCCGGCTGTGCTGCCAATCCAGGTAAAGAGATTACAGCGACACAACAATGCCCCGTTCTGTTCCTCTGCCAAGGAGAAAACCAGCTCTTTAAGCTCGCTGCGGTAAAAAGTGACGACGTTCAGGCGTTCCTGCCCGGAGACTCTACACACTTTAAACACAATCTTTTGAAAAATGATCGAGGAAAAACTTTGTGTTTTGTCACCGACGTGTGAAGGAAGCAACATGGCCACCGAGTGTCTGCCGCCAAAAACAAAACAGGTGAAGGCGGGAGTTGCACCGGGATTTCATCAGATTCTCTAATAAGATATTTATGCGGGTCAAGGAGAATATGCATGTTTAATGAGAACAAATAGACATTTTAGTTTCCATCTTTGGAATCAGTCATCCAGGTCGTGGCTGCGAGTTTTTTTGTTCTGTAAAATATTCACCAACACGTTTTTTCAGAGGACACTGACCTAGTAACTATTGCTAGTGACTGTCTAAGGAAATCAAAATGGTCAGCCTTGTGTCGTCTCAGGGTCAAGATGACCCGGAGGCCCCAAAAAAAACAAATGTGTTTGTGGTATCCCTTGTGTTGTCTATGGGTCCATACGAACGACCTCCACCACTGTATATGTATTTCTGGGAGCAAGGGAGGTGGTCGTTCATCTTGACCCAGATACGACACAAGGGATACCAAAAACACATTTGTTTTTATGGGCCATTGGTTCTCCTTGACCCTGAGGTAACACAATGGTTAAGAAAACCAGAATGAGCTTTTAACATCTCCAGACAGAGATCGTGGACACAGCGTTAACATATGAAAGAATCCTAGCTACTCGGGGGAGGACGTGCTAAATATCCCATATAGATGAAGACCCCCCTTACTAACCACATACTAAGGGACAATCTAGAATAGGCGTCACCAAACCAGTAGCCCATGGGCTTGTACAAAAATTGTTTTCATACAAAAACCATCTTATTATGTTGTTGTCTTAATAATAATTATTGGAGAAAGTGAATAAAGTGGCCCTTGAAGTAGCTCACAGTTGCAATATATCAACTTTAGCTTCAATTTATGGCACATTAGGCATTAAGAACCCAATCCTAGAATGTGGTTACTGATTTACTACAGTTTTTAGACCCCAAATGTAGGTATAGAAAGAGGAAATTATCTTGTTTTGTGTTTTTTCCTGATGAATTTGACATACTTTTGTCTTTTTGTTTCCTGGTAAATCAGCTTTTCAGTAGCTTACATTACGTTATTTTAGCTTATATGCCAACTAGTGCAATATGTAGTTCAAAATAGCGCGTACAATAAAACTAAAACTATATAGCAGTACGGCGGACAACATGTGGCCCCTTTGACTGTAATATATATACTTATATATATATATAAATATGTATTTGTGGCCCTCATGATCATGTTGAATTTATTTTGATAGATTACTAACAATTTGAGTTTGGGTTTATTTTTATGATTAATTTCACCATATAACAACACCATAATATGTCTTTTGTTTGTTTTTTAGACCTTTTTTCCCTCTAATTTATTAGTGCTTATTTTGTGAGTATTTGTATTTCCTCAAAATCATTTTGAAATCAAATGAATAAAATGTTAAGAAGACAACATGAGTACTATCATAATACAACTTACATTTTTGTATTGGTTGTTTAGCCTTGTAATAAAAGGCACAATAACAACTTAGAAATTAAAAAAAAGCTTTTGTTCATCCTTTTCTTTTACTTTCTATTATTATTATTCTATGTAATTACAGTCACATCATGTGGCCCCTGTCTTGGGGACACACTAAAGAAGTACAACCTCTAAAATCTAAAGTAAAACTCGCCACAGAGCATGTGGACAGACAACTGAAAAAGATTGTATTCTGGGGAATTGGTGAGTAGTTTAGTAAAATAAACTTTTATGATATTCAGGGATCATAGTAAAAGCTCATAAAACGAACATGTCCTTCGAAAGAAAAGTAGCTACGACTCTATAATTTGTGAAAAGTCAAACAAAAAAAAAGCAAAGATTAAAGTGCAAACATACTTCTCTATCCGGTAGAAAAGCTTTGCATAAAAATGTAAATGAATACGTTAAGAGTTTTATGTGACTGTGTCAGTATTTGGATTACACTGAGAGGACGTTTCTAAGTCAGTGTTTATCTTTGGTTGTGTTTCCACTCGAGCAGATCTCACGTGGAATCAACGCTTTTGATGAGGTATAGTGTCTGAGGCGCGCAACCTTTAAGATGCTGATGTTGTTGAAGATATAGAGAATGAATCCATTACATTAAAGACATTTTTTTATACCTTGCTTTCCTCAACGCTTTATAGGATCAGAATGTTTTTAGCCTAGCAACACGTCTTAGCCTTCAATATATAGAGTAAACATTTTTTTACAGTGCAACATATATTATGAAATACATCAATAAATATGTATTTTTTATACAATTAAATACTTTCTACAGTTAAAAAAACCCCAAGTAATATATATTTTTTTGTTTTCATTGAAATAAACAATAATGATATTATCATAGTGTGTGATAACATATTGATCTTTATTTCAATTTGTTTTAAGTTAATTTACTGAGCTTGACATTTGTGTCACTAGGTAAGAAACTACCCCTGAAAAACAACTTAATAATGTCATTTTATAAAACCATTTTTACTTATTTTTTCTTTTTCTTTAAATCACTATTATTATTATTATTTTACTGTGACTTAGAATTCTTTTTTAATATTATTACATTTAAAATCGTTCATTTTTATCACCTCACACCAAACATAGAGGACTGAATTTATAACGTATTAAAGTATCTCAATTTAATTTTGGTATTAAAAATTATGGGTTTGTTATTCCCTCTAAAATTCAGGTTAAATAAAAAAATATATATCATTGAACTGCTGCTCTGATCTGATGTATTTTTTAATATGTTTTTTTACCTCAAAAATTTCACAATCTGAAACAAATCTGGAAAAAAATACATATATAAGTGTTGACAACGACAAAGAGACAATACAGTGGTTCCCGACATTTCGGGTTAAAATGTTTTTTTTGTAGCATTGTTTTTCAGCTTTGTATTGTTGTTAATCATATCTTATTAATAGAGAATTTGCTTGCTGAGGACCTTGACTCCTCATAGTGTTTTTTTTAATCATTTTTAGAATAACCTTTGACCCCATTTAAACATCGTCAGGGCCTCAACATTATTCGTGTTATATTGTGCGTCTTAAGATATTTTTCTTATCAGGTTATGGTAAAATAATAATATTAAATGACGTAATAATACAAATAATGGTTTTCTAGCGTCACCACAGTCTTAGAACCTCATTACGTCATCATGGAATCAAAAGTAATCACCGACTAATTCCGTCCTTTTTTTTTTTCTTTCAAAAAACGGGAGAAAGAAAAAGGAGCGTGAAGAGGAGGAACTGCGGTAGAGCGCCGAACAATGGGCGCCCTCTGGCATCAACCTCTGGACGGCCCGAAGCGGCTCACTAGAGAGACTCCGCTTGGCCCACAATGCACCGCTGCAGCGGGATGGGGAGGCTTTGGAGAGTTCAATTTCCAACACAATTGGCGATATTCTAGACTTTTTAAATGCCAGGCAGATGGTGTGCGGGGCGGCCATTGTGAGGGGCTTTCTGCTTTACAGCGAGTGTCCTCTAGAAGAAGAAGAAGACACAGAAAAAAGACGGGAGGAAGTGGAAGAAATGGCAAAAAAAACAGGCGTAGCGGTCCGAGGCAGAAACGGTCCCGATTGTGCGGAATGAAAAGAAAGACTAAATCACACTCGGAGATAAGGCGTTGGAATAGAA
Source organism: Callionymus lyra (assembly GCF_982586985.1). NCBI lineage: Eukaryota > Metazoa > Chordata > Actinopteri > Syngnathiformes > Callionymidae > Callionymus > Callionymus lyra. The sequence goes on from NC_141831.1 coordinate 12,269,321, forward strand.
GGGAACAGAGAAAACAAGAAGGGCAGAGAACGTCTCCTCTGGCTGTCGTTCCGTCTGAAGGACAATATGCTGCTAGTGGAGTGTGACGTTCGTCCTCCGTCCAATTCACCTCAGACCCGGAGAAAACACATTTATTATCAAGTGCCGATCGGGGGATCGGCCACACAATCAACACTTCCTCGCAGAGAAGAAGAAGAAGAAGTCAAACACATTAGAAAGTTGTTGTTTTTTTGAGGGGGGGAAATGGAGTCAACCGTGTGAAGGGATTATGTTATGATAACCTGAGTTGACATACATTGAAACAGACTCAGAGTCTATATTTGGAAGAAAAAGGCGTCTGAGACACAGAGAAAAGCAATGATTTTCGAGTAAGAACATGATGGTATGTTTCTGTGTGGAGTTTGTATGTTGCGCGGGTTTACTCCGGGCACTCCGGTTTCCTCCCGCAGTCCAAAAACAAACAGAGGTTGATTGAGAACTTTAGGGAAAATTATCCGTAGGTATGAGTGTGTGTGTGAATGGTTTTCGGTCTTTGTGTGCCCTGCGACAGACTGGGGTCCTGTCCAGGGTGTCCCCCTGCCTCTCGCCCTATGATACTGGGATAGGCTCCAGTCTCCCCCGGCGACCCCGGTAAGGGATAAAGCGGTTGAAAATGAATGAATGAATGAATGAATGAGATCACACATAGTACTTAATAAACATCATAAACTTTTTTACAGACATCTGAGTTCTTGAGTGGGGATGGGAATCGTTTAGGTTTTATACGATACAGGTGCCAAAATATGATGGTACTAAAAGAAAAAAAAAAGCCAAAATTGTCCAAAAACTTAAACAAAAATGACATTTCTTCATTTTTCAAAGAGTACATCTTGAACATGTTTCCATAACAATACAGTTTAAGTTCTGTCTGTATTATTTTGGAGTTTAATTATGTATGGTTGAGATGGCTAAAACCCAAATACGCCACCGAAATCTGTGCAAAATTTTAGTATCAAAACTGATGTAAGCACAACTTATCTCACAAACTAGAGTCTAAGTTGGCTAAGAAGTTGCAAAACTATCTACAGATCCAATTGTGTAGTCCCTGAGCAAAACATTTCTTTTAGCCGACTGCTCTTGAGGTTGCGCTGCGTCGCAGCCTACTCCCATCACTGAATGTCTGACTTAGTCTAAACAAGCAGAGATAGCTCTGTACTGATCCCTACTCCTGAATGGTCGCTGGTTCTTTGCAACCAAACAACCTCCTGCCGTCTCTCAAGCTGGGTTAAGAGACCACATATATACTCCAGCTTGGGAATGTCTGAGGAATCTATACATCGACGGCTGCGGCGGTTGGACAGAAAAGGAAAGTCTTGGTAGCTGTAACTGATAAGACGGAGAAGTTGAAAGAATGCGATGGCTTTCGGGAAACGTTTTCTCTTTCAGTTCCGGCGGCTGAAGCCGGAATTATTTTTTCATGAATCAATCTGTGAGATAAAAATCAACACAGGTGGGGGAATTGATTTGGACCGCGGCCGGCCAGATGCTCGACATCGGATCTGTAGCCACCGTCGGCAACCGGGCTTCACCGATGACATGTTTAATGTCCTTTTTCCCCTGCCCTGCTCGCGAGAGGCTGCCGAGGCCATTAATATTACACAGGCTCCCCAATAGTTTTGGATGAATTATTCAAATTTACTCATGGCTCCACTGATTCTCACTTCACACGAAAGGAAACGCTGCGATTAAAGCGCCGCAAATAGCCTTGTGTTGCTTCTCTGCTCTGTGTCACACTGGATGTAAATATGTCCATTGTCAGCAGAAAAAAAAATCTATTTTTTTCTTCTCCATCTCCATTTGAAGGGCATTTTTCACCATCCAAAGGCAAACAGTTCACACATTCCCGGAGAGGAATGTCCATGCTCTTTTACACAGAGCTGGCAGTGCACTAGACAGAACAGAGCGGGAGAGAAAAGGCAAAACTGGAGGGAGAGAAGAAGCTTTCGTCTCAAAGCAGACCTCACACTGGGTGCTGTCACGACACATCAGAATCCCCTTAAAGCCGCGGATCACTTTCACTAGAGTTCACACCGAGAGACTGTTTGTTGAACTCAAAAGACTGGAGTATCAAACGCGGGAATATTGAACTATGCAGACGCAGAGGAAGTCATTTGGCTCAAAGTGGCGGATTCTAAAGCGGAGCGACGGTACACTTGTTTTCATGACGGCGAGAGAAGTATGTCGGATGTTGTCAGCGTTAAAGCGCCCACAGATGAGTTTTTTTCGCTTCTGTCGCCAAAAACATCTGTCTATGCAAAAAAAAACTACTCAACATCAACTAAGTCGCCTTCAGCCATGGATGGCGCCAATAATGACCTTTTTCTGGAACTACGTTTTCTTTTAATTCAATTTTAAAGTAGGTTTTCCATCAAGTTCTATATGTTTTCTGGCATTTAAATCTCCCCCTCTAATCACTCTGCTTAGAAGACAATGGTAGGCTCCAGGCTTTATTGTTGTTGGCCCGTTAACAAAGTAATAATACAGAGTTTTGACTTTATCATGGATCAGATCCAATCAGAATCTTCGGCCTTCTTCAATCTTCAGGATTAATGTCAGTAGGCTTCATTTCAGAACGCAAATGAGTAAAAATATCAAATAAACTGTAATATAAAATAAAGTCTTTGTCACACAAGGGGCCAAAATCTTTAGCAACTAATTTCAAATTGACCAAACTTTCTCTAACCAGGACAATCAAATTCCTTTCTTTTAACCCTTCAAGTTAAACTGATACTGCAAGTCTCCCTTTCATTCTTGACATCCTTAACTTTTGTTTTGTTAGCTTAGCTTTATCACTGGCATCTTTATAGGTCAAATGACCAGCGGGGTGTTCCAAGAGTTCAGCCGAAGGATTATTATTATTATTATGTTCTAGAAACTCACTGACGGCACAGTACGCGGATTAAAATTAACTGGTGTTACCTCATTATGAAGATAAATAACAACCAACAAAAAAGTGTTTTACTCAGTGGACGATAATGTCTCAGATCTGGGTAATGTGGCTTTTACAAGGCAAGAGACAAACTCATTTAACATCAGCTCAGAGCAGCAGTTCAATTTTGGCAATTCCTCGGCTTTGCCAAATTTATTTTCATTTTCGTTCATCGCCTACTTGCTACACTTAAGAACATGCTGCGAGGAATCAGTTCTCATTAATACCTTTTTTAACTTCATGGCTTATTTGTTATAAAAATGTCAGATGCATTGGCAGCTATTCTGTCAACACAAAATTAAAGTTTTATTTACTTGCACCTTTTCTTAGTTACTTAAACTGTGTGACAAAAGAGATTAAAGGGGACACAAAATTATTTTTTCTAACCACCTAAAAAATGTATCAGGTGTACATGTAACGCACCTGTCTACATATGCATTTTATTTCTTAAAAGTGGTAGAGTTTGTGTTTTTTTCCCCGCTTTCAATGGAAAAACGCAAACTCCAACCAAGTATATTTTTCCCAATTCTAGTCAAAATATCGAATCAAAGTTTACATTAGACAGTATTTTCTTATACTGGATTTTCCTATAAGTATACTACATACTTTCGTATTCATCTTGAATACATTGATAAGTAAAACCATGTTTAAATCATCTTGTTTGGGTCATATATCAGATTTTTTACAGCAATAATTACATTTAATTTTGCAGCTAATTTCAAGATCTTGTACGGCTCAGATATATTAACTTAATCCTACAAAGAAAATTTTTAATTGTTCAAATACATACCTGAGAATCAGACTATTTCAGATAGTTTGTTAGTATCAGTCATCAAGGTATTTGATACCGGAAATAAATGTTTATTTTCTTTTGTGATTCATTATTACTGAAATCCATTTTAATTTGGAAAAAAAAAGGATGTCAAGTTGCGCTTTGATCAAGTTTTCTCAATAGACAAGTACCTGAGTCTGGTTCTGCTTGAGGTTTCTGCGTTCTAAAAGGAAAAGTTGCTACTGTAACACTGTGTTTCACTCGTTGTTGATTCACTAGGATCGTTTTTTTCTTTTCTCCTATATTGTCTCACCTAAACTGTGAAGTTTTTTGAGATAACGTTGTTACGATATGACACTTGAAATAAAATTGAATTGCAAAAAAGAGTAAATGACAAACTTCTATATGGGATCATCTTGTTGAAGAGAAACCAGTCAAGCGCTCCTGCTGATTCAGCGTTATGGTGATACAATTTGTTGGCATTTAATAACAGTTTTTTGCTATTTTATTGTGTCATTTTATCTGTAGGCTGGTCTGGTTTTTTAATACCGACTTTAAACTGGTTTGAAGTGCAAAAAAAGCCCATAAGTTAAAGTAAACATTTGTTTACAAGTGTGATGAAGATATAAGGACTTCATGTTTAGCTGATAAATGTGACTATAAATCCTTGTTTTTTTTCCCATATCAGCTGGAAAAGATAGCAACGGAATCGCTTTGGAACGTCAAAATTCGTGGCCCCGCGGTTATAACCCGATCGCCAATCAAATTCCCTAATTCGATCCGGACGTTTTTTTTTTTTTATAACAAATAGAAAAGCGCCGCATTGTGCTGCAGAGATGCTGCAGGTCTGTCTTTGGAAAGTCCTCTGCCTGAGAGAGAAATGTCCCCTCAACTAAGATAAAGGGGGCCGATGAGAGCGCCAGATAAAGTCGGGAGCCTCTCCTGGTGCCTTATCTGATGCTGTTATCTGACTGCACAGCACCCACCATCTTGCAATCTTTACACCCTTTAAGCACCTTCTCTGAAACACTCACACCGTCGGGCGAACGGCCTGCAAGATGCGCGGCAGACATTCTAAACACCCGACCAGCTTTATTGATTACTTTGACACGCTCCCATTGTTGCTCGGGCGCGGCGGCTAATATCATGTGAAATGGAAACTGTTTCTGCGTCGGCTCGTGGAGGACACATCACGTTTTTTTTTCAAACCACACAAGCGGTAGATGAATCCAAAATGTGTACTCACCTCTATGTCTGTTAGTCGTCTTATCAAACATAAGCATGGCGTCGTCAACCTGCGAAAAGAGAGAGAGAGGAGAGCGGATGTTAGCTGGAAGCTTAATCTCTTCACAATGTGTCCAATCCCATCTCATTCCCTCCCTCTGTAATTACTCTAAGAATATGTATTATCACTCTTTTATAGTTAATTCTCTCTAAGCACGAGCTCTTCTTCCGTAATCATTCGGCGGTCACGAGGATTACCGTCAGGGCCATTTCCCCCTTTTTTTTTTCTGACAGAAATTTGATGATGGAGGTGTTTTTCGGGGGCGAAAGATAGACGAGTTAAAATAGAAGTGTCGGGGCTGCTGGAAATTAACTATAATGTAAAGCCCCTGAAGGGGAAATGAAGGGAAAATATGTTTGTTTTTTGATGAACGCCAATGTCCGGCGCCAGGTAGACGACACCCGGCGAGAAACGAATGGGATGTTTTCACGATCCAAAAAAAAAAAAAAGGATGATTTTTGCTTTCAAGAATATGACGGTCATCACCAGAAGCTGGTGAACCTTACGAGGAAGGAGGGATGGATGGATGGGTGAGTCTGTGTGTCACTGCAGGGTGACGAAGATTTCGGGGGTGGGGGGGGGGGATGAGACAAGAATAGGGTCTCGCTCACGCCGAACTGTGTGATTGGACGGAAACTGTGGAGTCTGGCAGCCGGGCAGACTAGCACTGGCACAGCGCTCCCCGAAAACCGTCCTCTTGCCACCCATTTGGCAGGCAAGACGTTGGCAACCCCCGTCGCACAAGGCCACACCGGCTCTCAGGCACTTTATTTGCACGTCCCTACAACACTTCCAATTTGCCAAATTTAGATGTATTATTGATTTTAAGCGGTAATTAAACGCTCTTTTTTTGCTCCACCAAGTGCTGAGTGAAACGACGACTTCCCTTCGACAAAATGGCCTTTTTAAGGGCAAGACACGACATGTTTTGTCCACGAATAAAAGCATCGGAGTCATTTGTGATATCACGACAATCTTTTCAGTGGAAAACAAGGTGTCAGGAACGTCGACGAAAGACTTCTAAAGCAGCTACCAAATGAAAAGTTAAGATTTTATCACCTAACTTACTTCTAGAAACAAGAAGAATGATTGACACAGGAAAAGTAGCAATACAAACATTAACAGTGAAAGGTCTTAACGAAGATCGTAATGTCAATTCGTCCCTAAAACTCTTCCAATTTGCCACATTTAGATGTATTGAATTAAGGGACTACTTTCTAAAACAAAAGTGAGAGAAATTTCATGTTTTTGTTTACAATTAAACACCATCCGAGACATCATATGAGAGAATTATAATTTCGCTATCACAAAACTCATTTCAGTGGAAAACAAGGCGTCAGGAACGTCGGCGAAAGACTTCTAAAGCAGCTACCAAATGAAAAGTTAAGATATTATCACCTAACTTACAAGAAACAAAAAGAATGATTGACACAGGAAAAGTAGCAATACAAACATTAACAGTGAAAGGTCTTTTTTCAAAATGAATAACGAAGATCGTAATGTCAATTCGTCCCTAAAACTCTTCCAATTTAACACATTTAGATGTATTGAATTAAGGGACTACTTTCTAAAACAAAATGGACAGAAATTACATGTTTTTGTTCACAATTAAAAACCATCTGAGACATCATATGAGAGAATAACATTTTCCCTCTCACAACACTCATTTGAGTGAAAACAAAGTGTAAGGAATGTCAGCGAAAGACTTCTAAAGCGGCTACCAAATGAAAAGTTAAGATATTATCATCTAACTTACAAGAATCAACAAGAAAGTTTGACAGAGAAAAAGTAGGAAAAAACGTTAACTGCCAACATGAATGGTCTTTATTCAAAATGAATAACGAAGATCGTAATTTTAATCCGTCCCTAAAACTCTTACAATCGGCCAACTTTAGATGTATTGAATTAAGGGACTTCTTTCTAAAAAAAAAGTGGACAGAAATTACATGTTTTTGTTCAAAAATAAAAACCATCTCAGACATCATATGAGAGAATAACATTTTTTGTTATCACAACACTTATTTCAGCGAAAACAAGGTGCAAGGAATGTAAGCAAAAGACTTCTAAAGTGGCTACCAAATGAAAATTGGAGACATCATATCCCAACTGTTGACAAAGTTAAAGTAGTGATAATTTTAGCTGTCGACAAATGTTTCTAAATTTAGATGTATTATTGATTTTAAGTGGTTATTAAGCATACTTTAAAGCTGCCAGGTACTGAATTAAATGAATATTTCCTTCAACAAAAGGTCTTTAAAGGGCAATAAATGACATGTTTTTGTCCACAAATGAAACCATCTGAGACATCGTATGAGATAATTACATTCATTTCAGTAAGACAAGCAGTTAGGAACGTCAGCGAAAGACTTCTAAAGCAGCTCCCGAAATCAAAGTTAAAATGATATAACTGAACTTTCAGAAATAAACTAAATTAAATTAAATTAAGTAGTAAATTAAACATGGAAATACTATTTTATTTGTGTGTCCCAAAACACATGGGATTTCGACATATAGATAGATTATTGATATTAATTGGCAATAAAACACACTTTAACTCCACCGCATACTGAAGAAATAACATGTTTTTTTTTCCCCACAATAATATTTGACGATACCGAGACGAAATAACATGTTGCCTCCACCAGCCCCATCTCGTCGTGACATCACAAATATCTACGTCTATTCCAGTGACAACCAGCTTTCAGGAGTGTCAGCGAAAGACTTCTAAAGTGCTGGCCAAAAAGCAAAGGTTGAGATATTCTGTAGTTGAATTTTTAAGAAAGAATAAATAAGTAGTATTTGCAAACACATGATTATTGTGCTAATGGGTTATTTGTGTGTCTCTTAAATACTTCTTAAGTACTTAGCATAATTAACTGTAACTGACTATAACAGAGCAACACGTAAACCTCTGTAAACCGTCCTCTGTGTTGACAAGACATGTATTTCCAAGGACATTAATCTGCGATATAGACCTGGAAGTGCTGAGCAACAAAAGCCTCAGTTTGATAAAGAGCAGTTATAATCGTCCTCTATGTCCGGAGCCGATGATCTAATGAAAATCCCATCAAAGTGAGAGGAAGTGGGATAACTGGGATTTGTTGTGCAGAAGATTGAGACTTAATTGTCGGTTTTGTCGGTAGTTTGTGCGAAGCGTCCGTACGCTAGCGTCGTATAGAGTGTCAGAGCAAATAAAGAAGAATCGGCAAATTTTCGCTATATGGCCTGGTGCAAAGATTTCTACGTATTATTGGAAACATAATTTATAAAAAAAAATATATATATATTTTCCTAACAGCAGAGCCCAGACACTCCCTGACTAGCTTGTAATTGAATCTTGGTCAGTATTTGAAGTAAACTCTAAACCTACTCAAGATTAAAAGGGTATATTTGTACACTGTTGACGATGTTTAGGTACAAAACAATATATTTTTCGAGTACTTGACTTTGATGAATTTACAGACCACATGATGAAGTAGTTACCGATTGCATTTGTTTTAAAACTACAATATGTCCAAAACATCAGCTTTAAAAGCTGCTGAAGTCGACTGTATCCTCTCGTCCCCAGTCATCGCTAGGGATTTTTTATTGTTATATTTGCTGCGGAGGACGTAATTCTTGCTTCCATCTGGTGGCAGGAAGTTGAATTGCAACACTAACAATAACAAACATCAAATATTTTCAAGTTAACTGTAAATGAAAAGTAAAATAATTATTTTAATATTATTCATTTTACGCAAATTTCTTGCAATATAAACCATAAAATAAATAGGAAAAAGATCAAATATGATTGGAATACAGTGCTGTTGTACGGTGTTGTGAAAAAAACATTGTTCTAACATATTTAAGTGTATCAATATTTTCTCACACCCATAGTCTTGTAGAAAGATTCTTATCCATTAGTAACATCTCAACACATTACTTTACTTTAGATAATTTTATTTTTGTTAACAAATAAAAAATATTCACAAAATTCCATTTAAAAAAAAATAAAATCAAACTTCCAGCCGCGAGACGGCAGCTGTCATTACCTCGTCCGCAGCTAAAGGAACAATTAAATCCTAGTGCAACTGAGGACGAGAGGATACGGTCGACTTCAGCAGTTATTTAAAGCTGATATTTTGGTTTCAAAACGAACAAAGAGTCAAGAGTCATGTGGTCTGTAAAATTCTACAACACCAGAGTCAGTACTGGACAATACTACAAATGTATACTTGTTACTACAGTATTGTAATATATAGTATAATATACATATGGCAATGTCTTGATAAAACTCTTTTAAAAATGTCCCGAATGTGGGAAAAACAAGGTATTACCATATCATATCAACTCTCTGTACTTTAAGTCATTCCATGTTCCTTTTCTCTGTCCGTCCGGATCCTTCAAGTGTGTGAACTCACAGAAAAAAAAAAAAAAGTCGACAAGTCGAGGCAGAAACATGGATATGAACGAAGACGTTTGGATCCGCCATCCTTTAATAAATGTGTACCGAGCCGAACGGAACCGAACCCGACAGCTCGGCGGAAACACATCGCGACCCGGGGGGGGGGGGGGTCGCACCCTATTGATCGTGACACATACCACCTTATTTCTTCCTGTTTTTTTACAACACCTGGAAAACGATGATCTCAAACGGTGTTTCTAACACCTCGAAAGAAAAAAACAAGAGTTTGCTTAAAGCAGCATGAAGTATATATTGTTCCTATCATTTGAGTTTAAAAAAAAAAAACAACATAGTCAAGTACCGAGACGTTTCAAGTCGATTTCTGGGAAAAAAAAGAAAAAGGGGGAGACACTGAGCCTGGATTGGTCGGCGTGGTGTGTGTAATATAAACCTGTTCTTGATGGGTCGGCGGGCGAGGACGGGGGTAGACCGGGTACGACACTGGAAACACTCGAAAACGAAGAATGTGCACATCATGCGAGGGTCACAGTCGGGCGGCTCGCACAATGGCAGCCTCTCGCTGCTCTTCGTCACTCTCAGTCTCTCTCAGTCTCTCTCTCGGGCGGCACAAGCACTCTCTATATAGAACCATCTCCCGATGCTTCAGGGCTTTTCAATGTAGTTATTCAGGCAGAACACAACTGTGTGCCTCCATCTGATAGAAGGTTAAGGACCTCTCCACCGCTCGCCAAAAAAAAAAAAAAAGAAAAAACCCGCCACACAGAGGTGAGACCAGGCTCACCTCGAGGGGAAGAAATCTTTTTTTTTTTTTTTTTTCCGTCCTCCTCCTCCTCTTTCACTCTTCCTTTTTTTTCTCCGGGCTCCGGGTTGAAAAGGATGGGTTCAAAGGATAATGGCCGTCTTATCACTATGTAAAAGGGGGAATGGGAACTCCGGCGAAGTGCCTGGCCTTTTGTGACAATGAAGAAAAGAGCAAGTCTATTTTTTCCGCCCGTGGTATATGCACTGGAACAGTCCATGACCACTTACAACAAAAAAAAGAGGCTTGGCTGGAGGGCGGTCGTTTCGGGGGGCGGTGGGGGGGACAGTACTGGACCACGTCGGTTCAAATCCTGGAGGGGAAGGTGAGCGAGCGGATGGTGACGGTTGGGGTTCTCGTAGAGGGTTGAAAAAAAACATTTAGAACCATTTGACTGATACTACGATCCGGGTCTCTTACGGGTGACCCGGCTCAGGGAAGATCCTTAAATCACAGTTATTTTCCCCCAATTTGTAGTTCAAAAGAATCCATCCCAACCTTTATCAACTCAAGGGCCAACTTTTAAGTCTCAAAAAACCTTTGTGGCCCATTGAACAAAAAGGACGGAAATCAATAAAGGAGAAACATATTGGAAGCTCCACAGTCACAAACACAGCATTTGTAATTTGTTATTTATTTAAATATAATTACAAATCACCCTCCCGCGATTTTGAGGCCCACTTGCAATACCTTCGCGGCCCACCAGGGGCCCACAGGTAGCTGCCATAGACTATCCATTTTTTAAGGCAGCCACGTTGTCAAAGACGTTTAAATCTAATAAAAAATAAGAAATTTATTTCAAGCTCAGGATCAAATCCCTGTTGAAGTAATATTGATTTTATTTTTTCGTAAACCGGTTGTTGCAGCAGCTCTTTGAGTGGCTGGATGTGTGTGGTTACATGTGGTCTGTGGTTGTGAGGCTGGTCGGACGTATTTAATTCAATTTTGACATATTTAAATACATTTTACATAAGAAATTGACCTTAAAAAGGAAATAGTTGTAGTAACAAAATGCTGATTTCAGACCTAGATAAACAGTCGACTTAATACAGTAAACAATAATAAAACATTTATGTAAAGTATGATATAGAAGTGGGAAATAAAATTTCCACAAGAAGGAATTTTTATTCTCAGAATGATGTGAGGAACAAGTAAGTAAGTAAGTAATTTGTATTAATATAGTGCTTTTCCAGACACAAAGCGCCTTAACAATCAAAACAATCCAAAAAAAAGAAACAAAGAGCCCTTAATAATGAGGGAAAAATAGGAAAAAATATCAAATGCAAAATCAACTTTAATTGTAAATATTCTAGTATTTCACTTAAAATAAATTGCATTTAAAACTATATATTTATGAGTTCTTTATTTTTGATTTTTTTTAAAAAAAAAAAGCACAAAAATGCATATAAAAAGTCAGTTTAAGTCAAAATGTAAGAAAGTTGTACATGGTTGGTTTAAAAAAAAGTCTAAAATAAAATCTTTTTAACTTCAAAACTTTATTCCATATCATAACCTTTGAGAATGAACTCAAAAGGATGTGTCCTCCCTAATAAATATGTTCAGCTTCTCTTTGTTCGGCCAGTGAAAAACTTTTACCCGAGAGCGGTTCAAGCACTTGTTCGACTCCGGAGTCGCCATCAAATCCATATGTAGCCTCGAAAATAGTACATGATAAGTCACAAGACGGGAAGCCGGAGTGATGAATTATGCATCAAAGGACAAGGGCATCAATAAAGGCTAATGTGTTCTGTTTTTGGACAGGAAAACAGTGGAGGTGCCAGGTGACGGCGGGAGATTTAAGAGCTCTGGAAATGAATTATGACAGCGATTTAGATACGTGTCAAACACACATTTGGATTCGGCTCACGGCGGACACTCGGCGGAGGATATCTTCCAACGTTTTCGGGGTGAAGGGGGCAGAGATAACTGAGATTTCATCACAGAAATGAAAATGAAAGGTCCGCTAAAGCGACACACCACGGATGTGTTCCGTCTGGTTGTTTGACGGGAGCGTACCAACGATCGTGACACTTCCTGAAGACCGGAGAAAACTCTTTTGCTTTGGTCCCAGGAGGGGAGAAAAGTTACCAAAAATTAAGATATTTAAAGAATGTGTCCAACAACTGTTAGTTTGTAATAAAAAATGATGAGTCAGCATATTTATCAAACCTTGTTTTGTAACTAGAACATTAACCTAGTCATCAATTTTAATTAATAATCATATTTAAACAAGTTAAATTGATCTTCGAGTATATTTTCCTTTGATCCGATCGAGATATTTGCTTTACTCTCAATTGAGATCAAGGGATAAATATGTCTTTGAATTTGTGAAAACGACTGTTAATTTAGTTTTGGAAGGAAATAAATGGATAAAATAATCAGATTTTTCTCATATTGAAGTAAAACACGATGAGTCAGCATATTTATAATAATCATTTAAACAAGTATAATTGATCTCAGAGCATAGTTTCCTTTGATCCGGTCCGGAATTATGCTTGACTCTCTATTGAGATCGAGGGATGAAGATGTCTTTGAATTTGTCCAACGACTGTTAATTCAGTTTTGGAATTAAAGAAATTGATTTACTGATCTGATTTTTCTCATATTAAAGTAAAAAATGATGAGTCAGCATGTTTATCAAACCTTGTTTTGTAACTTTATTGTTAATCTAGTCATCAATTGTATTAATAGTCATATTTAAACAAGTAAAATTGATCTCGAAGCAAACTTTCCTTTAATCCGGTCCAGATATTTGCTTGACTCTCTATTGAGATCAAGGAATAAATATGTCTGAACAACTGTTAATTTGGTTTTGGAAGGAAATAAATGGATAAAATAATCAGATTTTCCCCATATTTAAGTAAAAAATGATGACTCAGCATGTTTATCAAACCTTGTTTTGTGACTTTAACGTTAATCTAGTCATCAATTTTAATGAATAATCATATTTAAACAAGTATAATTTATCTCAGAGCATAATTTCCTTTGATCCGGTCCAGATATTTGCTTGACTCTCTATTGAGATCAAGGGATAAATATGTAAGTAAGTAAGTAAGTAATATTTATTTATATAGCGCTTTTCCAGACCAGGGTCACAAAGCAATGTCTTTGACTTTGTCCAACAACTGTTAATTTGGTTTTGGATCAAATAAATAGATAAAATAATTTGACTTTTCTTATATTGAAGTAAAAAATGATGAGTCAGCATATTTATCAAACCTTGTTTTGCAACTATAACGTTAACCTGGTCATCAATTTTATAAATAATCATATTAAAGCAAGTACAATTGAGTATATTTTCCTTTGATCCGGTCAAGTACTGTCATCTGTGAGATAATTATAGACTCTATTGGGATCAAAGGAGCTCATTTTGTCAACGTTCTCCAAAGGTAAGGTTTACACATGTTTTCACTGCAAATACAGGAACAGGTTGAGGTAAGGTAAGGTAAGGTAAAACTTTATTGATCCCTAAGGACAGTTCATTAGAAAAAAAAAAGCTAATTTCCAACTTTGTTTCCGAAGAAACTTCCCTGTTATCAATCACGAGAGGTTATCTTTTACATAAACAGCTCCTACTTGGAAGCAATAACCCGGTCTTTAGCCCCTCGACCGCCCACCACATCCATTCCCTTAACCACATTCTGTGCACTCTTTGATTCTGTTCCTGCGCCACGGTTACCTTCCTTCGGCGAGCGAGCCAGAGGGCATCGTTGCTGTTGTGCTGCTCACGCTGAGGACAAACTGTGCCGGTCAACAACGTTATTGAAGGGAAAGAGAACTTGGATCAGGGCCAGCGACTAGACTTGTTCCAGGATGTACAGTATCTTCGGACCACAAAAAAAACAAAAATACACAACTCCTAGAGGCGGTCGGTGACCAACACATAAAGCTGGATACTAATCATTAAAGAAAGTGATTATAGCAAATAAATGTAATAAGATAAGTCATCAATAGAATCACAGATTTTTGACTATAGCATCAGTAAAGTTAGCATAGATAGCAAAATAAAAGAACAACATTTTGGGACGAGGATGTTATATATTTATTTTATGTATTAATATTATATATTTATATTGGTTTTGTTCCACTGATATATCATTGAATCTCGATAAGTTTCGTCCGTACTCAAATTTGGAAGTAGGTCAGTAGCGATACGCTAAAATTGCGGTACGATTCGTTGAGATATATTTCGATACCCTTGCTTTAATTTCGGAACGACGACGAAGTGACACTGAATTTTAGTGACATCTTGCAATTGTTCCATTTTTTGTGTTGAATTCATAGAAGTTAAAACCAAATATGCCCAATTCATCAGCTTCAAAAACAGCTTCAGGTAGCTGTATCCTCTCGTCCTCAGCCATCATAAGGGATTTAATTGTTCCTTTAGACGTGAAGAACATAATGAGTGCTACCATCTAGTTAAAAAAAAAAATAACGAGGGAATAATTGCATGTTAATTGTAATAAATTAAGTTATTTTGTTTTTATACACACTTAATTAAATATAAATAAACAAAAATGATAATATGATAAACATTTTGAAGCATCCCCCCCAAAAAATGTAAGAATAAAACCAATAAATACAGTAATCATTTGATACTTTTCCATAGCATATTGATTTATATATCGATGTATTGATTTTTTTTTTCTTTTATCCCTACTTGCAAGTTTGTATTTAAATTCATATTTTTGCATCTACTTGTTCTACACTTTTTATTTATTTTCTTATTTATTTTTACTCATGTGTTTACTTTGCAAAAGATGCTCACAATGGCTGCTTTAAGGTACTTTTCTCTCTGACGTAAGTTTTACGAAAAAGGGTCAAGGATTACAAAAACCAAGTACTGTAAATGTCACGGGACCCTAAGGCAGAAGTAGGTGTCAATAAAATATAAAAAAAAAAAAACTGCAATACAAGCCTCAACACAGCTACACATTGATCAGACACACTATAAATCAAACCTTCACCGTGAGTGTGAGGTTGACGATTGTTAGCCACATGTGCTATCGTTATTATATGAAATTATTGTTTTTAATCATCTGACTTTAAGAATATGAAGGTATTTTTGCTATATTTCAAGTTAACAACAAATCTACGATAGCGACCTGTTGCTAATTTTCTACTTTTATGTATACAAATGTCTTCTTTTCAAAAGACTTATCCCGAGTACCCGGAGTAGACTCGAGGTTTCGATGCCACTTCTTTCCCAGAACCCTTCAACCGGTCACCTGACCACCCAGGTACACTCGACCTTCTGGACCCCCCTCTCGCCCCAGGACTAATTCCCTCGCCCCACTTTGACATGCGGCACATATTTATTAAGCTAATGGAGGACCTTCACCTCCGTGTCACGACGGAGATCAAAAAAAAAAACGAAGCACTTCAGCAGCTCAACAGCAAAATTGTATATTCCAGACGGACTAGAGTCGAAGTGAAGGGGGTCTGGGTTTCTTTTTTTTTTTTTTTTTGAAGCCCCCTTGTTAGCAAGCATCAATTTTCTTTAAGAGTCTTGGAGCCAAGACGCCGGTCTCCCGGGGCAGTGATCTGAGCCTTCGGACCGGCACCGGAGCCGAGGCTGTGGAGCGACGATAAGAAGGTTGAAAATAAAATAATAAAGAACAAAAATGAGGAGGTTGAAGTGAGATATTAGTATTATTAGAACTTTTTTAACGGTACTTTAAAGAGCTTGATCGCCGACATCGCCTCTCTCTCTCTCTCTCTGGAGTAGCCACATATTATGGGATGGCAGTTCGCGGCGACTCAATGACAATCGTTTCACGTCCGTCTAAGAACGCTGACCTGCGATGTTCGGCGTCCATGCTTCAGCACTTAAGCTCTGGTTAACGAGGAACGAGGGAACCACTTCTTTTTTCTTTTTTTTTTGGCTTCCTGGCAACTATCGGACCGAGCCGTCTGATGGACTCCAGTTTTGGTACTGATGTAACACATCAAGAATTGGACCCGGAGGAGTGATTCCTTTGGAATAATAGGATGATGAACACCTGGGGTGGACGGTGATGTGTTTGAGGGAGTTTTTGATGGACCTCGTTAATTTAAAGATCGTTAATCCTTCACTTAACAAACAAGGATTACACAAAAAAAAAGGTCCTTTATTGACTTTTATATTGAAGATTAAACGTTAACAGTAACATTTGTTGCTATAGATTATCATTCCTGTCGAAAATCTGCTGGTCTGACGGCAAAAAAAGGACAAAATATTGTTATTTAAAAAGTTAAAAAGGTTCAAGGCTTCAGAGTACTACAAACAACTTTTACTATCCAAATATACTTTTAAAATAAGTATATCTAGAAAATATTTGATTTTTTTAAATTGCAGAATGGATTAAAACAACGTTGAAATAAACAACGAGAAAAGAAAGTACTGTACAAGGAGCACATGATCAACAGGCTTCAGAGTACTACAAGAAAGTATTACTATCCAAATGTACTTTTCAAAAAACTAAGACAGAATACCTACTTAATATCTTCATTCAATTATTAGTAGAAGGGATTAAAAAAAAATTAAAAAATGAAGTAGTGTAAAGTAAAGTGGCGCAGAAAATAGACAACCTTCGGAGTACTACAAATGTAGTATTATAGTATAAAGTATAACGATTCCAATGTACTTTCAAAAAAATGAGGCTAAACAAAACCTACTTCTTTTTTTTTTTAAATTAATTTATTTGTAGAAGGGAATATAAATACACAACAAGAGAAATTAGTATAAGTTTCAGAGTACGACAAAAAAATATTATTATCGAAATGTACTTTTTTTTCTTAATGTTTTTTATTTATTCATCTACTTGTCTGTTAAATTGTTTTTTCGGACAGAAATGTACAGCATTTGATTTTCTTGCTTTTAAAAACTTTTACAATTGGAATCTTTTTTTGCACATCATACTCTTAATCAAATTATAATTTAAAAATGCCACCAAAAAAGAATAATTAAAATCTGTAGGAAATATTTAAACAATTTTTAATTAAAAGAGCAACATAAACTTATTGTTGAGGTACTTAAAAATTAAAGGGACTTAAAATAAAAGTTTTTTGCGAAAATGAAAGTGTACAGCAATGAATGGATTTTTTTGTACACTAAGAAAAAACAGTTTTTGTTACGCATTTTCTTAAATATTCCTCACGGATTGGATTGAGTTTGACATTTTTGCAAATGTGCATAATTGAGTTTGACTTTGAGTAAATATGGGATTTGAAACACAAATAAATAGGTAAATGACAAAATATTTTTCACCACAAAATACAACATTTTAAAATCAAAAAGAGAAGTTGAAACATGACAACAAAAGCTACCCTGAGCACGAAGATAAAACACAAACACCGAGTGTTTCTGAAGTATTCTAACACAGGATAATTCATATTAATGACTGGTGGTGACGCACCTCCATGTAGACGGCCAGCGACTCCATTAGCGTCGCCTTCCCTGGGATTCGATTCCAAACGGTGAAAAACGCTGGATAATTTGACGCCTTGTTTTTCCAACTGTGACCGAGTGAGCTACATCGCGAGTCCGATCATGAAATGTGACTCCGAAAAAAAAGACAAAAAGAAGAGAATTATGGATTTTCTTATTCTCTTCCCATCTTATTAACTTTGCTCCATGCCTTACTTGAAATTGAGGGAGGACAATCATGCTCTCCAATTTGAAATAGCACTCCTTAAGCTAATGTCACAGGCAATCATGTCAGTTTAGCCAGACTTGACTTTGTAATGACTCGCAGACGATTGCGACCGAAAAGCCTCAAAACCCGACACCGACTCGTCTTCTTCAGCGGCGCTAATGTCTGACTAATGTTCGCGCTACATTTGAGCATTTTATTAATTAATGACTTTCTTTAGCTGTTATTTTGAGGAACCAACGATGGCAGACGTAACACTGTTTATATGCTTAGAAATGTTAATGAAAAACACCGAAATCAGAGCAAATAGTTAAAGTTATGATTATTGACAAAGGGTTGAGGAACTATACAAGATTTAAGTTCAGGTATGCTTTCCAACTAATGGTGTAACAAGAATACATTTTAAAAGTCAACTAATCGACAAATAAATATTTCTAATACACCTTTGACTTAAGTACGATATGTAAAAATTTTTAAATAAATAAAAAATATATGAACAAAATTCACCGTACATCCCAAATATCTTGGTGGTTGATCAGTATTAACACAAATTATTTTGAAGTTTTTGTCTATAACAAAAAAAACAAAGCGTTCTATCAATTTCCTTTTGAGTAAAAATGTTTACTCAAGTAGACTTTAGAAGTATTTTTGCGTAACTTGGGTATAATACTTTTGTACTCAATGCAACTCTATATATGTAAACAAGATAATCAATCCTGTAGGGAGGGACACAAGTTCAACCATTTACATTAAAAGAAGAGTCAATATTTGTTCAAAATAGTTGAAGCGCACAAATCTTCCTCCCCAGATGCAACACTAATAGACTCAGGGACTGAATCATTCCTTGTGCTATTAGACTTAATTCTGAATGTTCTGATACACATTTGACTTAATACACCTTTGACTTAAGTACGATATGTAAAATGTTTTAAAAAAATAAAAAAATAGATGTACAAAATTCACCGTACATCCCAAATATCTTGGTGGTTGATCAGTATTAACACAAATTATTTTGAAGTTTTTGTCTATAACAAAAAAAAACAAAGCGTTCTATCAATTTCCTTTCGAGTAAAAATGTTTACTCAAGTAGACTTTTAGACTTTAAGAAGTAATTTTGCGTAACTTGGGTATAATACTTTTGTACTCAATGCAACTCTATATATGTAAACAAGATAATCAATCTTGTAGGGAGGGACACAAGTTCAACCATTTACATTAAAAGAAGAGTCAATATTTGTTCAAAATAGTTGAAGCGCACGAATCTTCCTCCCCAGATGCAACACTAATAGACTCAGGGACTGAATCATTCCTTGTGCTATTAGACTTAATTCTGAATGTTCTGATACACATTTGACTTAATACACCTTTGACTTAAATACGATATGTAAAATGTTTTAAATAAATAAAAAATAGATGTACAAAATTCACCGTACATCCCAAATATCTTGGTGGTTGATCAGTATTAACACAAATTATTTTGAAGTTTTTGTCTATAACAAAAAAAAACAAAGCGTTCTATCAATTTCCTTTTGAGTAAAAATGTTTACTCAAGTAGACTTTAGAAGTATTTTTGCGTAACTTGGGTATAATACTTTTGTACTCAATGCAACTCTATATATGTAAACAAGATAATCAATCTTGTAGGGAGGGACACAAGTTCAACCATTTACATTAAAAGAAGAGTCAATATTTGTTCAAAATAGTTGAAGCGCACAAATCTTCCTCCCCAGATGCAACACTAATAGACTCAGGGACTGAATCATTCCTTGTGCTATTAGACTTAATTCTGAATGTTCTGATACACATTTGACTTAATACACCTTTGACTTAAGTACGATATGTAAAATGTTTTAAATAAATAAAAAAATAGATGTACAAAATTCACCGTACATCCCAAATATCTTGGTGGTTGATCAGTATTAACACAAATTATTTTGAAGTTTTTGCCTATAACAAAAAAAAACAAAGCGTTCTATCAATTTCCTTTCGAGTAAAAATGTTTACTCAAGTAGACTTTAAGACTTTAAGAAGTATTTTTGCGTAACTTGGGTATAATACTTTTGTACTCAATGCAACTCTATATATGTAAACAAGATAATCAATCTTGTAGGGAGGGACACAAGTTCAACCATTTACATTAAAAGAAGAGTCAATATTTGTTCAAAATAGTTGAAGCGCACGAATCTTCCTCCCCAGATGCAACACTAATAGACTCAGGGGCTGAATCATTCCTTGTGCTATTAGACTTAATTCTGAATGTTCTGATGTTATTCTATTCAATTTATATTTTTTTATAATAAAGTTATATCTATCAATCTATTCTATGCTAATCTTGGTGTTCTTTTCGTTGTGTTATTTTCTTTGATCTATGTTCTTTATACTTGCACTTGTTTTTGTTTTTTTAAAACTTTCTGGACGTTCTATCGTCTGCTGTGAACTAGAAACCCAATTTCCCAAAGGGAGATCTCCACAGGGATTAATAAAGTCTATATATATATATATATATATATATGAAACTATATGAAAAAATATCAAAAAATGAAGTTTGCGTTTGGAAGCATAAAGATGCTAAATTTGAAGTTGCAACTGATTTTAAAAGAGATGAAATTATACTTTTAATCTATACATTTGCACTGACTTTGTACTTTGTCAAGATAACTTTCCTTCCTCAATCCAGAGATCAAAAACCTTCCTTTAGCAAGACTATTTTTCCTGATATAAATCGCGACTATCGTCAGACACATTCAACGCTGTGAACAATTAAGAATGTTGAGCTGAAGTTCATGTATTTTCTTGATGTTCAGGGGCCAGTTTTCGTGAGGAGCCTGAGTAAAGGTGGGTTGTATAGCAGGTCAACACCTGAGGGGTCTCAATAAACACTTGAATAAAGCGTTAAAACATCACAAGAGTACAGTTCCATCCCTCAAACAACGGGACAAAAGGACATTTCACACCGTCTTAAACACCGTCCCTCAACTATAGCAGGAGTGATCTTTGACAGCCGCAGCCAACATTTGTCATTCATTTTTAATGGCTAATTAGTGCGTAATTATTAATGATATACACTACCGGCTTAATGTCAACACTTATTCCACCGACTTTCCCTCATGTTGACATTAACGAAAACGGGGCTTGAGAGAAAACACTTGAGGAGGACGATTCCTCAAATGTGTCAAGATTACATATTTATGAGGTCCCCTGCTCAGCATCCAAGGAGGTCGCCATGGTGACACACCATACTGGTGTTTATTGCAACAGCCAACTTTGCGTCGGGGAGAAAAAAAAAAAAAAAGCCTCGGAGCATTGTCGGGGAATGGTTTCGTCGGCGGTTGTGTGGCCCATGGATGGGCAAATACACAATTAAAACGGCAGTCATGCCGAGGTCGCTCCAATCAATGTTGCCGCCGCGAAAGAAATGTAATGAAAGGATGATGGAGCGATGCCTTCGGGACGTCGCATTGTTAGGGAAGACCACGGCATTGTTGTGGCAAGTCAATGTTTTATTAGCACGTTCAGAAGGAACCGATGAATCGTCCTGAAGAGCGGCGTTGTAGACCAAACACAACTGGTTCCATCGCACAAACTAGAAGTGTCTTGTTAGTCCAGGCGTCTGTTATTACGCATGTGTTACTAGCAATTAATAAGATGAATAATCAACAGGTTTTGTTTTTTTAAATGATCAAAAAAACAATATTTAAACATTTATATTTGAAGGTTTTATCAAAGCGCAATTTGTTAGCCATAATGCTAATAATAAGCTAATTTTCCATTTTCACAAACAGTTTAATTTATCCTTAATAAAAATTTATCCTGTCGTCGAGAAAATATTCCAGATTGAAGCAACGTGAGTGAATATCACGGGTCATATCTAGCATTTAGCGTCAGCGGCTACCATTTTATTTAATTATTTCCTGACTTTTTTAAATAATTCTATAACGGATAAAGTTACAACTCTTCATCTTCTGACTTTCCTCTAACTTTAGACCCTGTCTCAAGGAGACTGACCAAGATGTTTTGCAGTTAGAAAGCAACGACCACAAAGGTGTGAGAACCTCATCAAGTGTCTACAAACCACGTTTCACAGCGAGAGGAGAACCTTGTTAATGTCGAGAAAAGAACTATGAATACTATTGTTGCACTGATAATAACGGATTGTTAGCAAACAGGTAACTTTGAGCCCAAGAAGAGTTCTGTAGGAATGGAAATAGATTAGTTTCTAAGGTCCGAAGACAACAATTTTAGGGAAAAACAAAGTGTTATAATCATAAACAACAATTCAAATATGAGAAATAAGACTAGTAGTACATGATTTTTCTACCATTAAGGACCACTTTAAGTTTGATGGTTCTGCCCTGGATGCTCCGCAGCTTCTTCCCAGCATGAAGAGGGAGTAATAGTTAGTGTGTAAAATGACGACAACCATATACAACAATTTCACGCGTTTAAGGGCCTCTAATATTTCAAATGTTGAAGTCTTCCTCTCCGAGATGTAGTAAGTCCCTCATCATGACCATGTTTTGAACTTTATAAAGTTCTCTCCAGTCCTGGAATCTCAGCAAACAAAAGGTTTCAAGAGTGTAGTCCATTATGTTGTAACAATGGCTTCATTCCTCCTCCAGCCAGATGTAATCACGCCCCACTTTGTTTATACAACGAGTCCCTTGGAGATGCGGTGACAAACCCTGATGCTTGACCAATCACAGAAGAGTGGGTGCGGTTATGGTAAACAAGATTTAATCTCCAGAAAGACAAAGTGTTTCACATTTTCTAATGTAAATATTTCAATGAAAAGAGAGTTTTGTACAAACAGACTCACACTGATGAGTAAACTAGAGGTCCTAGATCTAGTTAAGACACACAATTGTAACACAAAACAGTTGAAAAGGCACAAAAGACTCACTAAACTATGACTACGCACCAAACCCGGGGTGTTGAAGGTTTGATGCCCGACTTATTTACCGCTTCTGGAGAAAAAAAAAAAAAATCTGCAAGTGTTTAAAAGAGCGAGAAATGAACGCGGGTTCCCGAAGCTTCTGAAAACTACGCTACGGAAGTCGCCGTCGCTGAGAAGAGGTGGGTCCGTCCATCAATCTCTCTGTAGTCTTTTGCCAAGCTGCAGGGAAGTACCCATTATAGAGTCATTTTATTAATAGGCCCCCTTTCCTCTTCGCCACACTCTCGCAGAGTGCCTCCTCATTCTGTCAGAATGGAGTATGCCTGCGAGCCACCTCCATGAAAACCAAAGCACCGGGCCCTCCCTCGCTCCCTCGCTCTCCCTCCACCCTCCCCGCCGCTGAAAAAGCTCCGGCTGGGAAATATTGTGCTTTCAAGCTAAAATAGTATTTGGAGAGGTGAGCAATCCCTGAGCCCTAGAGCAAACAGTTTAACATTAAGGACTTATTTAAAATGATGTCCTCCTTTTCCTGGAAAGCAAATCAGATTTTCCCTCCATTCTTCTACACACACACACAGAGAGAGAAAGAGAAAGAGAGAGGGATGAAACACATCTGCCTTGTTCTTCTGTCGACATTGTTAAGGTAAATATTGCCGGGAGAGGCGAAGGCTGGAGGGCGGGGAAAAAAGGTCAGAAGATGATGTTTGTGTTTTCGATAAAGAAAAAGAAAAGGCAAGGATTCCCCGGAACATGCTTCCGGATGTCAATATCACTTTTAAAGGATTACTTGTTTTTTTTTCCCTAAGACTCATCAAAGAGAGGGATGGAATATTTGGGAAATATGCGGCTCAATGGAATTTTAAATCTTTCGACAGCCGCTTCAAAACCTCTGTTGATGCAACCCCGGAACATTGTCTGCCGTTGCCCTTTGTATTAGCGGCTGTCAGGGTGAAGTCTGTTTAATATCCGCCTCAGCTGGTTTCGCTCATTTGCATTTTTTTTTTTTTTTCTTCCCAAAAGCTCCAGGTGAAGTCGAGACAGGTTCAAGGTGTGTGTGTGCGTGAGTGTGTGTCCGAGTAAACAACACAATCGGAATTACTTTTGCCGCACTATTTATCGCAACCGACAAACACTGGAACCAGAATTAGCTCAAAATATAACGGAAACAACAAGATAATATTGAAATACAACTTAAATATTCACTTAAATCATTATTTATTTATAAGGAATTTTGGGGGTTTAGCTACTTTTTTTTGTACCACAGATCGGTTTTTTGTCAGGATTATATTCATGGGCTGACGTTCAGGTAGAAAAAAGTAAAAATAAAATAGCATGACCTGCAAAAAAACTACAATTAAGTACATGAAAAAGGAACATCTCAACATAACGCTGTATTAACAAGAGCTCTGGACTGGTTACAACAAGATGTTTTTTGTGTACTTGCATCTGTATGTTTGATTGTATGCCGACGATGGTGTGATGAATGTGTGTGTCTCCTAGCTTCAAGAGACTGATGTGTGAGTTTGTGTTTAAGCGTTATTTATATGGAGTGATGACTTTGGAATGGAAGTTTTGTTTAGAGAGTTTGTGTTTTACTCATTTTCACTAGTCAAGAGTCACACGTTTGTGTAATTACGGAGAAAATATGTTTTATTTTTCTATATGAAACACCTTTCTTAGTACAAATAATAAATAAAACTTAATTATTTTGGGTTTCTGTGCCGTGTGGTAACAAATGTCTCACGGATCAATAGTTAAACAAGCAACTTTACTGAGAAAAATTTGAAAAACAATGATTCTCATTTTCCCCCTGTGACAGAAAAGTGGAACTTCAATGTCCTGGACTCTCCGCTGATATATATTAAACAAAAGTATGAAGAAAAAAAAATGTTAGTGCTGCATAAGAAAACCATACTACACTAAAAAAAAAATAATAATAAAAAAATAAACAATATATTTTTTAAAGATTATGTTTATTTGGAAATGTTGGGAAAATACATTTATATGTAGTTATTGAGAAGATAAAAATTATTTGAAAAACTAAAAAGTACAAATGCCTCCCAACTTAACTTTTTTGGGGGACAAGGGACCTTTGGTAAACTATTCGTAAAGAATACTGATAAATCTGTAACGTGTGTTCGAATCCAAGTTATTTTAGGAAGCGTATTTTTAGGAACAAATATTAATACACTTTAATATTACACTATTTATTGTCATGATACCATATCAAAAATTCAACAACACTGTATTTAAAACAAAAAAGATGAAACAGTTGGTTTTAAATTGTATTTGTATCATAGTTCTTTTAAGGTTTTTATTTTATTTAATTTAATTATGAAATACAATAATTTGATTGATTTATTCACCTTTTCATTTCATTTTTGTGTTGCATTTAAACTAGAGGCCACTAGATGGCAGCAATCATATGCCCTCCGCAGCTAAAGGAACAATGAAATCCCAGTGACGACTGAGGACGAGAGGATACAGTCGACTCCAGCAGCTTTTAAAGCTTACGTTTCACTATATTATAGTTTTAAATGAATAAAAGCAGTTACGACTTCGTCAAGAGTCACATGGTCTGCAAAATTCTGAGTCAAATATTCAGACAATACTACAAATATATCCTTGCTTCTACAGTATCATGGTTAACCCTGTATTGCTAAATATGCATCATATCGCCAGAGTCTTACCTCTCGTTCTAACTCAGCCGTCCCAGGAGTAAGTAAGTAAGTAAGAAATTTATATTTATGTAGCGCTTTACCAGACCAGGGTCACAAAGCGCTTAATCAAAACAACACTCACAATACTTAAAAAGGTCAAGATAACGTTGACAAACAACACAGGAGTACTGAAGTACTGAGCCACTAATCCATCCCAGTGTTAAAAGTCTTAACGTAAATGACTATTTTGTTCTCCAATTGTTTCTCGGATCACGCCGAAAAAGTGGAGTGAAGTGAATTAAAGCTCTTGCTCTTCGACGACGGCTCCTTTTGTGCCGGAGAACGATGTGAATCCCGGCTTTGTCCTCCGATGTTCTCGGGTCCACTGAACATGAATCTGCTTCTCATCCCGCACTTGGATATCAATGGAGGAACAAGATGAACTCAACAAAAAAAAAGGAGGCGCTACCTTGAGCTGATTAGCATTTATTCTCCGC